>NC_045789.1:36596687-36599820 GCF_009873245.2 Balaenoptera musculus
ATAGGACCAGAGAACACTTCTCCTCCACCACACCTCACCTCCACATTACTAAGCTCTAAACACAGCAATTCTTTTTACCCAGAACATCATGTCCAGCTATCAAGAAATAGTTACAAGGCATACTAAAAGGCAAAAACACAATTTGAAGAGACAGAGCAAGCATCAGGACTAGATATAGCAGGGATGTTGGAGTTATCAGGCTGGGGATTTAACACAGGTATAATTGATATGCTAAGGGCTCTAATGGATAAAGTAGACAGCATACAAAAATAGATGAGCATTGTAAGCAGGGAGATAGAAATACTAACAAAGAACTAAAAAGAAATGCTAGAGATAAAATCACTGTAATAGAAATGAATAATGCTTTGCTGGTCTTACTGGTAGACTTAGACATGACTGAGGAAAGGATCTCTGAGCTTGGGGATATGTCAGTAGAAACTGCAAAAACTGAAAAGCAAAGAGAACAAAGACTGTAAAAAACAGAATAGAATATCCAAAAACTGTGGGACAACTACAAAAGGTGTAACATATGTGTAATGGGAATACCAAAAGGAGGAGAAAGAAAGGAACATAAGAAATATTTGAAGCAAAAAGAACTGAATTTAATATCAGACACAAAACCACAGACCTAGGAAGCTCAGAAAACACCAAGCAGGACAGATACCAAAACAAACAAACAGACAAACAAAAAACCCTACAGCTAGGCTAATCATTTTCAAACTACAGGTAGTCAAACATAAAGAGAAAATTCTGAAAGAAGCCAGAGGTGGGGGGGGACCCACTTTACCTATAGAGTGACAAAACTAAGAATTATATCCAGCTTCTCCTCAGAAACAAGGTAAACAAAAAGAGAGCGGAGTGAAATATTTAAAGTGTTGAGGACACAAGTTTAACACACAAAATTCAATTGATTTCCTATATACCAGCAGTGAACAAGACGAACTTTACATTTAAAAACCTAATACCATTTATATTAGCATCCACAAAAATTGAAATACTTAGGTAAAAATCTAACAAAATATGTACAAGATTTACATAAGGAAAACTACAAAACTCTGATGAACAAAATCAAAGAACTAAATAAATGGAGATCTATTCCATGTTCATAGGTAGAAAGACTAAATATTTTAGAGATGTCAGTTCTTCCCAACTTAACTGGAGATTCAATGCAGTCCCAATCAAAATCCCAGTAGTTATTTTGTGGATTTTGGCAAGCTGATTCTTGTTTATATGGAGAGGCAAAAGACCCAGAGTAGCCAATACAATATTAAAGAAGAACAAGGTTGAAGGACTGATGCTACCCGACTTCAAAATTTATCATAAAGCTACAGTAATGAAGATGGCATGGTATTGGCTAAAGAATAGACAAATAGATCAATGGAACAGACTAGAGAGCCCAGAAGTACTCACATAAATATAGTCAACTGATATTTGATGAAGGAGCAAAGCAATGCAATAGAGCAAAGTAGTTTTTTCAACAAATGGTGCTGGAACAACTGGACCTTCACATGTAAAACAATAAATCTACACACAGACCTTACATCCTTCACAAAAATTAACTCAGAATAAATTATAGACCTATATGTAAAACACAAAACTACAAAACCCCACAAAATAACATAGGAGAAAACCTAGGTGACCTTGAGTATGGTGATGACTTTTCAGATAAAACATCAAAGGCACAATCCATGAAGGAAAGAATTGATAAGCTGGACTTCATTAAAATTAAAAAATTTCTGCTCTGCTAAAGGCAATGTCAAGAGAATGAGAAGACAAACCACAGATTGAGAGAAAATATTTTCAAAAGACACATCTGATAAAGGAATGACAGCCAAAATATACAAAGAACTTTAAAAATTCAACAGTAAGAAAACAAACAACCTGAAAAAAATGGGCCAAAGATCTTAACAGACACCTCAACCAAAGAAGATATATCGATGGCAAATGAGTATATGAAAAGACGCTCAGCATCATATGTCATTAGGGAAATGCAAATTAAAATGAGATACTACTACATACCTATTAGAAAGGCCAAAATCTGGAATACTGACAACACCAAATGCTGGCAAGGATGTGGAGCAAGAGGAACTCTCATTCATTGCTGGTGCTGGTGGGAATACAAAATGGTACAGCCACTTTGGAAGACAGTTTGGCATTTTCTCACAAAATAAAACATACTCCTACTATAAGATTCAGGAATCACACTCCTTAAAAATTTATCCAAAGGAGTTAAAAACTTATGTCTACACAAAAACCTGTACATGGATTTTATAGAAGTGTTATTTATAATTGCCAAAACTTGTAAGTAACCAAGGTGCCCTTCAGTTGATGAAAAGAAAAATAAGTAAACTGTGGTACATCAGACTATGGAATATTATTCAACACCAAAATGAAGTGTCAAGCCATGGAAAGACATAGAGGAACCTTAAATGCATATTAATAAGTGAAAGAAGCCAATGTGAAAAGACCATATATTGTATGATTCCAACTATATGACATTCTGGAAAAGACAAAACTGTGGAGACAGTAAAAAGATCAGTGGTTGCAAGGGTTGGTAGGATGATGAATAAGTGGAGAACAGAGGATTTTTAGGACAGTGAAAATACTCTTTATGATACCATAATGGTGGATAATACCATCATACATTCGTCTAAACCCATAGAATGTTCAACACCAAGAGTGAACCCTAATGAAAACTATGGACTTTGGGTGATTATGATGTGTAAATGTAGGTTCATCAATTGTAACAAATATACAGCTCTGGTAGGCGATGTTGATAATGGGGGAGGCTATACATGTGTGTGGGTAGGGGTATATGGGAAATTTCTTCACCTTCTTCCTAACTTTGCTGCCAACCTAAGACTACTCTAAAAATGAAGTCTTGAAAAAATAACTTAAGCTGTATAGCAATAAAGTAAAATGTAAACAGAAAACAAAACAAAACAAAACAAAGAAACTGTACTGAGACATGTCCTTGTCAAATTGCCCAAAAACAGTGATAAAGAGACAATCTTATGAGCAGCCAGAAAAAAAGACATCATGTATAGAGGAGAAAAGAAAAACAGATTTCTCATCAGAAACAATGCAATCAAGGAAACAGTGCAGCAACATCTTAATAATACTGAAAGAAAAC
>NC_045789.1:36626408-36854456 GCF_009873245.2 Balaenoptera musculus
TTGGAATTTATTTTTATAATGGGGTTTAGGTGATTTTCAATGCTGTGTTTATGCCACTTTACACCCATTTGATTCACTTACAGAGAGCTATCAATTAATACTTTTTTTTTTAAAGAAATTCACGTTCTTTTATTTATTTATTTATTTATTCATGACTGTGTTGAGTCTTCGTTTCTGTGCGAGGTCTTTCTCTAGTTGCGGCAAGTGGGGACCACTCTTCATCGCGGTGCGCGGGCCTCTCACCATCGCGGCCTCTCTTGTGGCGGAGCACAGGCTCCAGACGCGCAGGCTCAGTAATTGTGGCTCATGGGCCCAGTTGCTCCGTGGCATGTGGGATCTTCCCAGACCAGGTCTCGAACCCGTGTCCCTTGCATTGACAGGCAGATTCTCAACCACTGCACCACCAGGGAAGCCCTCAATTAATACTTTTTAAGATTTTTACTACTCAAATATATTCTTCTCCAGTGAAAGGGTGTGTTGAGTCCGGTTCATTGAGCAATGAGTAGGTCTTGTCTATTACATATTTGGTATAAGGAACGGTACCTGTGCTAATATCACATTCTTGTTTTATGCATCACCCCACCTCACATTTCCCCTTAAGGAGCCATAAGTGTGTTTTCTAAATGTGTGACTGTTTTCTGTTTTGTAATTCAGTTCATGTGTAGTGATTTTTTGAAACCCCCTATAAGTGATTTCTTAGGATAAGTTTCTTTTTCTGTGTGACTTATCTCACTTAGAATCATGGTACCTAAATCCACTCATTATGCTGCTACTAACCTTATGACATTGATTTTATAGCTGAGTTTCATTCCATTGTACATAAGTACCACAAATTTTTTATCCATTTTCCTCTTTCCTGGGATATTTAAAGTGTATCCGAGCCGAGGTTCTTGTAAACAGAGCAGTCCTAAACTTTGGGGTGCCTGTGTCCTGTCGATTTTTGTGTTACCGAAAATATTCGCCCATGAGTGAAAATGCCGTATGGTCTTTAGCTCTGTTTGTTGCATGTTTTAGGAACCACCATACACTTCTCCAGAGTGGCCGTTGGCAATTTACATCCCACCCATCAGCATAACAAGGCTTCCTTTTCTCCATGGCCTGTCCTGCATTTCTGGTTTTTACACTTTTCCAGGAAGGTCTTTTTGAGGGATGCGAAGTTAGACTTCTTTGTATGCTGATTTGCATTGCCCGCTTGTTTGGTTGACCAAAAATGGTGTATGCATCTTTTCCTGAATATATTCAGGAAAACACGCATACACCCTTTTTTGGCAATTGCATCATTGTCGAAATTCTGCCGCTTATCACTTGCTTTAAATGCGAGTCCCATCTACGTCTTGAAAACTGTTTCCTGCAATTCTGTATTGCTTTCACATCCTCTTCATTGCCTTACCTCAGTATATTTTTCGACGAGAGTTATCATTTATAACCCTGCAGGTTTGTGAATTGCAGTGTCCCTGGGCTCCATTTTTCAACTCGCTTTTTTGGGAGCTGGCTGGAAAACCGCAGGATTGCTTCAGGTCCTGTTCTGGTTCCAGGGTGCAGGCTGAGCCTTTGGTGAATTCTTCTCCCTGAGTGGAAATTAAAGTGGCATGTGCCTGTGCAAATACCTAGAGCTAGTCTCTCATTGGTTCCCCCTCTTCCCGTTCATCCTCCGGACAAATTACAAACTGTACTAAACAGGAGGTTAAAGGTGCTGATTCTCCAAGTGGGGAGATTTTTAGTAAAGCGGCAGGAAATACAAACCCGAGCACCAGGAGATGAAAAGTGACGTGCGTTTTAGAAACCTTTCCTGATCACATGGGATACCATCCTCTGGGTTTCCCATGCATGTTTGAGATGTAGGAAGATTCCCTAGAACATTGAGATTTGGGACCCATGGAATGGGAGCCACGCAGTATTACGTTAATGGGTCTGCGTATGTTCATCCAATCTCAGCAATCCTCTCAGCCCCAAGAGTGTCCAGCCTTATGTCTCATCCAGCTGTGGGTCTAGATGTGGTCAATCCAGGTTGCATCACTGCCCCTGAACGAATTTTGTAATAATTTCTCTCTCTTTCACTATTATTGTTATTTGCTTTTTTTGGAATTTATTTTTACAATCGGGTTTCGCTGATTTTCAGTGCTGTGTTTATGCCACTATAAACCCACTTGATTCACTTACAGAGAGATATCAATAAATACTTTTTAAGATTCTTAATACTCAGATATGTTCTTCTCCGGTGAAAAGGGTGTGTTGATTCTGGTTCAGTGAGCAATGTATAGGTCTTTTCTTTTACATATTTGGCTTATGGAATTGTATCTGTGCTAATTTCAAACTCTTGTTTTATGCATCACCCCACCTCACCTTTCCCCTTCAGCAGCCATAAGTGTGATTTCTCAATGTGTGAATCTGTTCTGTTTTGTAATTCAGTTCATGTGTATCGATTTTTTTTTAATAAATTTATTTATTGATTGATTGATTTTTGGGTGTTAGGTCTTTGTTTCTGTGCGAGGGCTTTCTCTAGTTGCGGCGAGCGGGGGCCACTCTTCATCGCGGTGTGCGGGCCTCTCACTGTCATGGCCTCTCTTGTTGCGGAGCACAGGCTCCAGACGCGCAGGCTCAGTAGTTGTGGCTCACGGGCCCAGTTGCTCCGCGGCATGTGGGATCTTCCCAGACCAGGGCTCGAACCCGTGTCTCCTGCATTGGCAGGCAGATTCTCAACCACTGCACCACCAGGGAAGCCCTGTGTATCGATTTTTAGAAACCCCGTATAAGTAATGTCTTAGGACAGGTTTCTTTTTCTGTGAGACTTATCTCACTTAAAATCATGGTACCTAAATCCACTTATTATGCTTCTACTAACCTTATGACATTGATTTCATGGCTGAGTGATATTCCATTGTACATAAGTATCACAAATTTTTTATCCATTTTTCTCTTTCTTAGGATATTTAAAGTGTACCCAAGTCAAGGTTCTTGTAAACAGAGCAGCCCTATACTCTGGGGTGCCTGTGTCCTGTTGATTTTTGTGTTTCCGAAAATATACACCCACGAGTGGAAGTGCCGTATGGTCTGTATCTCTGTTTGTCAGTTGTTTTAGGAACCACCAAACACTTACCCAAAGTGACCGTTGGCAATTTACATCCTGCTCATCAACGTAACACAGCTTCCTTTTCTCCATGGCCTTTCCTGCATTTCTGGTTTTTACACTTTTCCAGGAAGGTCTTTTTGAGGGATGCCAAGAGAGACTTCTTTGTAGTGCTGACTTGAATTGCCAGCTTGTTTGGTTGGCCAAAAAGGGCGTATGCGTTTTTTCCTGAATATATTCCGGAAAAAACGGATACACCCTTTTTGGCCAACTGCATCATTGTCGAATTTCTGCCACTTATCACTTTATTAAAGGCGAGTCCCATCAATCTCTTGAAAACTGCTTCAGCAATTCTGCCTTGCTTTCACATCCTCTTTGTTGCCCTACCTCAATATATTTTGGACAATAGTTATCATTTAGAACGCTGCAGGTTTGGCAATTGCAATGACCCTGAGCTCCATTTTTCATCTCGCTTTTTTGGGAGCTGCCCTCATAACGGCAGGATAGCTTCAGGCCCCATTCTGGTTCCGGGGTCAGGTTGAGCCTTTGGCTAATTCTTCTTCCTGATTGGAAATTAGAGTGACACGTGCGTGTCCAACAACCTAGAGCTAGTCTCTCATTGGTTCCCCCTCTTCCCATTCATCCTCTGGAAAAATGGCAAACTGTACAAAACAGGAGGTTATAGATTCTGATTCTCCAACTGGGGAGATTGTTAGTAAAGCGGCTAGAATGGTGAACCCATGCACCAGAAGATGAAAAATGAAGTGCATTTTAGAATCCTTTCCCGTTCACACGGTGTCACATCTTCTGGGTTTCCCATGTATGTTTTAGCTGTATTAAGATTCCCTTGAACCTTGAGATTTTGGACCATGGAATGGGTTCCACGCAGTATTACTTTAAAGGGTCTGCATTTGCTCATCCAACCTCACCAATCCTCTCAGCCCCAAGAGTGTCCAGCCTTATGTCTCATCCAGCTGTGGGTGTAGATGTGGTCAATTCAGGTTGCATCACCGCCCCTGAAAGAATTTTGTAAGAATGTCTCTCTCTTTCACTATCTTTGGTTATTTTTGGAATTTATTTTTATCATGCGGTTTAGCTCATTTTCAATGTTGTGCTTATACCGCTTTACACCCACTTGATTCACTTACAGAGAGATATCAATAAATATGTTTTACGATTCTTACTACTCAGATATATTCTTCTCCCGTTAAAAGGGTGTTTTGCATCAGTTTCATTGAGCAATGAGTAGGTCTTGTCTATTACATATTTTATTTATGGAATGGTATCTGTGCTAATTTCAATCTCCTGTTTTATGCATCACCCCACCTCACCTTTCCCCTTAAGCAGCCAAAAGTGTGTTTTCTAAATGTGTGACTCTGTTCTGTTTTGTAATTCAGTTCCTGTGTAGAGATTTTTCAAAATCCCCTATAAGTGATATCTTATGAGAAATGTCCTTTTCTGTGTTACTTATTTCACTTAGAATCGTCGTACCTAAATCCACTCATCATGCTGCTACTAGCCTCATGACATTGATTTCATGGCTGAGTGATATTCCATTGTACTTAAGGACCACAACTTCTTTATCCATTTTTCTCTTTCCTGGGATATTTAAGGTGGAATGAAGTGGAGATCCTTGGCAACAGAGCAGCCCTAAACTTTGGGGTGCTTGTGTCTTGCTGATTTTTAATTTTCCCAATTTATACCCCCATGAGTGGAAGTGCCCTATGCTCTCTAAGGTGTGTTTTTTAGATGTTTCAGGACACACCGTACACTTCTCCAGAGTGGCTGTTGGCAATTTACATCCCGCCCATCAGTGTAGCAAGGCTCCCATTTCTCCATGGCCTGTCCTGCATTTCTGGTTTTGACACTTTTTTCAGCATGGCCCTTTTGACCGATGGGAAGCGAGACTTCTTTGTAGCGCTGATTTGCCTTTCCAGGTTGCTTGGTTGGCCAAAAAGGGCGTATGCGTTTTTTCCTGAATATATTCAGGAAAAAACGCATACGCCCTTTTTGGCCAAGGGCATCATTGTCGAAGTTTTGCCGCTTTCATGTGCTTTAAAGGCGATTCGAATCTACCTCCTGAAATCTGTTTCCTGCAATTCTGCCTTGCTTTCAAATCCTCTTCGTTGCCTTCCCTCAATATATTTGTGGACGAGAGTTATCATTTCTAAGTCTGCAGGTTTGTGAATTGCAGTGCCCCTGAGCTCCATTTTTCAACTCGCTTTCTTGGGAGCTGGCCGCAAAAGCGCAGGATTGCTTCAGGCCCTATTCTGGTTCCGGGCGGCAGGCTGAGCCTGTGGTTAATTCTTCTTCCTGATGGGAAAATAGAGTGACCTGTGCCTGTCCCAACACCTAGAGCTAGTCTCTCATTGGTTCCCCCTCTTCCCGTTCATCCTCAGGACAAATTGCAACCTGTACGGAACAGGAGGTTAAAGGTGCTGATTCTCCAAGTGAGGAGATTGTTAGTAAAGCAGCTGGAATGGCGAACCCGAGCACCAGGAGATGAACAATGAGGTGTGTCTTAGGAACCTTTCCCGATCACACGGTGTCCCATCCTCTGGGTTTCCCATGCATGTTTTAGCTGTCGGAAGATTCCCTTGAACCTGGAGATTTGGGACCCATGGAATGGGTACCACGCAGTGTTACTTTAAAGGGTCTGCATTTGCTCATCCAACGTCACCAATCTTCTCAGCCCCAAGAGTGTCAAGCCTTATGTCTCATCCAGCTGTGGTTCTAGATGTGGTCAATCCAGGTTGCATCACAGCCCCTGAAAGAATTTTGTAATAATTTCTCTCTCTTTCACTCTCTTTGTCTGTTTGTTTGTTTTTTTTTGGAAAATATTTTTATACTGGGGTGTAGCTGATTTTCAATGCCGTGTTTATGCTGCTTTACAGTCGCTTGATTCACTTACAGAGAGATATCAATTAATACATTTTAAGATTCTTACTACTCAGATATATTCTACTCTGGTGAAAAGGGTGTGACGAGTCCAGTTCATTGAGCAATGAGTAGGTCTTGTCTATTACATATTTGGTTTATGGAATGATATCTGTGCTAATTTCAAATTCCTGTTTTATGCATCACCCCACCTCACCTTTCCCCTTTGCAGCCATAAGTGTGTGTTATAGATGTGTGACTCTGTTCTGTGTTCTAATTCAGTTCATGTGTAGCAATTTTTCGAAATCCCCTATAAGTGATATCTTATGATAAGTTTCTTTTTCTGTGTGAGTTATCTCACTTAGAATCATCGTAACTAAATCCACTCATTATTCTGCTACTAGCCTTATGACTTTGATTTCATGTCTGAGTGAAATTCCATTGTACATTAGTACCACAACTTCTTTATCCATTTTTCTATATCCTGGGATATTTAAGGTGTACCGAAGTCAAGGTCCTTGTAAACAGAGCAGCCCTAAACTTTGGGGTGACAGTGTGCTGTCGATTTTTGGTTTTCCAATTATATACGTCCATGAGTGTAAGTGCCGTATGCTCTGTAGCTCTGTTTTTTAGATGTTTAAGGAAACACCATACACTTCTCCAGAGTGCCATTGGCAATTTACATCCCGCCCATCAGCGTAACAAGGCTTCCTTTTCTCCATGGCCTGTCCTGCATTTCTGGTTTTTACACATTTCCAGGAAGGCCTTTTTGATGGATGAGAAGTGAGATTTCTTTGTAGTTCTGATATGCATTGCCCGCTTGTTTAGTTGGCCAAAAAGAGTATCTGCGTTTTTTCCTGAATATATTCAGGAAAGAACGCATACGCCCTTTTTGGCCAACTGCATCATTGTCGACGTTTTCCCGCTTTTCATGTGCTTTAAAGGCGAGTCCAATCTACCTCTTGAAAACTGTTTCCTGCAATCTGCCTTGCTTTCAAGTCTTCTTTGTTTTCTTACCTCAATATAATTTTGGATGTTAGTTATCATTTATAACCCTACAGGTTTGTGAATTGCAGTGCCCCTGAGGTCTATTTTTCAACTCGCGTTTTTGGGAGCTCGCCGCAAAACTGCAGGATTACTTCAGGCCCTATTCTGGTTCCGGGGTCTGGCTGAGCCTTTGGGTAATTATTCTTCCTGATTGGAAATTAGAGTGACATGTGCCTGTCCAAACACCTAGAGCTAGTATCTCATTCTTTCCCCCTCTTCCCGTTCATCCTCCAGACAAATTGCAAACTGTACGAAACAGGAGGTTAAAGGAGCTGATACTCCAAGTGGGGAGATTTTTAGTAAAGTGGCTGGAATGCTGAACCCGAGCACCAGGAGATGAACAATGAGGTGCGTTTTAGAAAACTTTCCTGATCACACGGTGTCCCATCCTCTGGGTTTCCCATGCATATTTTAGCTGTAGGAAGATTCCCTTGAGCCTGGAGATTTCGGACCCATTGAATGGGTACCACGCAGTACTACTTTAAAGGGTCTACATTTGCTCATCCAACCTCACCATTCCTCTGAGCCCCAAGAGTGTCCAGCCTTTTGTCTCATCCAGCTGTGGGTCTAGATGTGGTTAATCCAGGTTATATCACAGCCACTGAATGAATTTTGTAAGAATTTCTCTCTCTTTCACTATGTTTTTATTCTGTTGTTTTTGGATTGAATGTCCTATAAATATGAGTAAAGTCAATCTTGGCTAGTGTGTCATTTAAAGCTTTTGTTTCCTTATTGTTTTCATTTTGGATGATCTGTCCATTGGAGAAAGTTTGGTATTAAAGTCGCTTACTATGATTGTGTTACTGTTGATTTCCCTTTTTATGGCTGTTAACATTTGACTTATGTATTGAGTTGCTAGTATGTTGGGTGCATAAATGTTTACAAATGGTATATCTTCTTCTTGGATTGATCCCTTGATCATTATGTAGTGTTCTTCTTTGTCTCTTGTAAGAGTCTTTGTTTTAAATTCCCTTTTTTCAATATGAGAATGGCTACTCCCGCTTTCTTTTGATTTCCATTTGCATGGAATATCATTTTCCATCTTCTCACTCTCAGTCTGTATGTGTCCCTAGGTTTGAAGTGAGTCTCTTGTAGATAGCATATATACAGGTCTTGTTTTTGTTTCTGCTCAACCAGTCTATATCCTTTGGTTGGAGCATTTAATTAATTTACATTTAAGGCAATTATCGATATGTATGTTCCTATTCCCATTTTCTTAAATGTTTTGGGTTTGTATTGTTGGTGTTTTCCTTCTCTTGTGTTTCTTGCCTAGAGAAGTTCCTGTAGCATTTGTTGTAAAGCTGGTTTGGTGGTGCTGAATTCTATTAACTTTTCTTGTCTGTAAAGGTTTTAATTTCTCCATTGAATATGAGTGAGATCCTTGTTGGGTAGAGTAATCTTGGTTGTAGTTTCTTCCCTTTCATCACTTTAAATATGTCCTGCCACTCCCTTCTGGCCTGCAGAGTTTCTGCTGAAAGATCAGCTGTTAACCTTATGGGGATTCCCTTGTATGTTATTTGTTCCTTTTCCCTAGCTGCTTTTTTTTTTTTAATTATTCACCTATTTTCATTTATTTATTTATGGCTGTGCTGGGTCCTCATTTCTGTGCCAGGGCTCTCCCCAGTTGCGGCAAGTGGGGGCCACTCCTCATCGCGGTGCACGGGCCTCTCACCATCACGGCCTCTCTTGTGGTGGAGCACAGGCTCCAGGCATGCAGGCTCAGTAATAGTGGCTCACGGGCCTAGTTGCTCTGCGGCATGTGGGATCTTCCCAGACCAGGGCTTGAACCCGTGTCCCCTGCATTGGCAGGCAGACTCTCAACCACTGCGCCACCAGTGAAGCCCCTCCCTTGCTGCTTTTAATATTTTTTCTTTGTGTTTAATTTTTGATAGTTTGATTAGTATGTGTCTTGGCATGTTTCTCCTTGGATTTATCCTGTGTGGCATTCTCTGTGCTTACTGGAGTTGACTATTTCCTTTCCCATGTTAGGGAAATTTTCAACTATAATCTCTTCAAATATTTTCTCAGACCCTTTCTTTTTCTCTTCTTCTTCTGGGACCCTTATAATTCGAATGTTGGTGCACATAATATTGTCTCAGAAGTCTCTGAGACTGTCCTCAATTCTTTTCATTCTCTTTTCTTTATTCGGCTCTGTGGTGGCTTTTTCCACTATTTTATCTTCCAGGTCACTTATCCATTCTTCTCCCCCAGTATTCTGCTACTGATTCCTTCCAGAGAATTTTTAATTTTATTTATTATGTTGTTCATCATTGTTTGTTTGCTCTTTTGTTCTTCTAGGTCCTTGTTAAATGTTTCTTCTAATTTCTCCATTCTATTTCCAAGATTTTGGATTATCATTACTATCATTACTCTGAATTGTTTTTCAGGTAGACTGCCTACTTCCTCTTCATTTGTTTAGTCTGGTGGGTTTTTACTTTGCTCTTTCATCTGCTGCATTTTCTCTGTCTTTTCATTTTGTTTAACTTACTGTGTTTGGGGTTTCCTTTTTGCAGGCTGCAGGTTTGTAGTTCCTGTTGTTTTTGGTGTCTGCCCTCACTGACTAAGTTTGGTTCAGTGGGTTGTGTAAGCTTCCTGGTGGAGGGGACTGGTGCCTGCGTTCTACTGAGTTGGGCTGGATCTTGTCTTTCTGGTGGGCAAGGCCGCATCCGGTGGTGTGTTTTGGGGTGTCTGTGAACTTAGTATGGTTTTAGGCAGCCTCTCTGCTAGTGGGTGGGGTTTTGTTCCTGTCTTACTAGTAGTTTAGCATGGGGCATGCAGCACTGCAGCTGGCCATTGAGTGGAGCTGGGTCTTAGTGTTGAGACCGAGATCTCTGGGGAACTTTCACCAATTGATATTACGTGGGCCAGGATGTCTCTGGTTGTCCAATGTCCTGGACTCAGCTCTCCCACCTTGGAGGCTCAGGCTTGACACCCCGCTGGAGCACCAAGATCCTGTCAGCCACACAGCTCAGAAGAAAATGAAAAAAAAAAAAGGAAGAAAAAAAATTTTTAATTGAAAAAATAATAAAATAAAAAAAAGAAGAGAGCAGCAAAACCAATAAACAAATCCACAAATGATAACAAGCACTAAAAACTAAACTATGATAAACTTAAAAATCAGAAACAAATCAGTCGCAGACAGCAAACCCCAAGTCTACAGTTGCTCCCAAAGTCCACTGCCTCAATTTTGGGAACATTCGTTGTGTATTCAGGTATTCCACAGATGCAGGGTTCATCAAGTTGATTGTGGGTATTTAATCCACTATTCCTGAGTCTGCACTGAGATATTTCCCTTTTTCTTCTTTATTCGCACGGCTCCTGGGCTTCAGCTTTGGTTTTGGCCCCGCTGCTGCATGTGGGTCACCCTTAGGTGTCTGTTCCCCGCCTAGAGAGGAGGAGGTTAAAGCAGTGTCTGATCAGGGCTCTCTTGCTCTCTCAGTCTGGGGAGAGGGAGGAGTACAGTAGTCATAATTGCAATGCTGGGTGAGCCTGCATTGGCAGAGGCCAGCATGACATTGCAGCAGACTGAGGTGCACTGTGTGTTCTCCCAGGGAAGTTGTCCTTGGATCTCGGGACCCTGGCAGTGGCATGTTGCACAGGCTCCCAGGGGGTGGGGGTGGGTGTAGTGACTTGTCCTTGCACACAGGATTCTTGGTAGCAGTGACAGCAGTGTTAGCTTTTCATGCCCGTCTCTGGTGTCCGAGCTGATAGCCATGGCTTGTGCCTGTCTCTGGAGCTTGCTTAGGCAGTGCTCTGCTTTCTGTGGGCACACAGGGAAGGAATCCCCTCTCCTCCTGAACCCTGAAATGATGATCTCTTGCCTCTTAGGCAGGTCCAGACATTTTCCCAGACTCCCTCCCGGCTAGCTGTGGCACACTAGCCCCCTTCAGGCTGTGTTCACACAGCCAACCACAGTCCTCTCCCTGGGATCCGACCTCCGAAGCCCGAGCCTCAGCTCCCAGCCCCCACCTACCCCAGGGGGTGAGCAGACAAGCCTCTCAGAATGGTGAGGGCTGGTCGGCACCAATCCTCTGTGTGGGAATCTCTCTGCTTTGCCCTCTGCACCCCTGTTGCTGCACTCTCCTCCATGGCTCCGAAGCTTCCCCCTCACCCACCCCCCCGTTTCCGCCATTGAAGGGGTTTCCTAGTGTGTGGAAACTTCCTCCTTCACAGCTCCCTCCCAGAGGTGCAGGTCCCATCCCTATTCTTTTGTCTCTGTTTTCTCCAGGTATGTGAGGATTTTCTTGCCTTGTGGGGAGTCTGAGGTCTTCTGCCAGCATTCAGTATGTGTTCTGTAGGAGTTGTTCCATACGTAGATGTATTTTTGACATATTTGTGGGGAGGAAGGTGATCTCCACATCTTACTCCTCCACCATCTTGAAGGTCCCCCTAATAATTCATTAATTTTTAACAACTCCAGGACAATATGTATCTGTTTGGCTGTACTATTTACAGACTTTTTCTTTTCTGTAGTTACTTAGGTAGATAATCAGAAAACTGAAGTACAGCAATTCATATGAAGGCTTTCCTGTGGAATTTGTTAACTGTATCTGCATAGATGAAGACATTTCCATTTTTAGCAAGCTTTAGTTACTCAATATATTTCACAGTCTGAATAGCAAAACAAACAAAAAACTCTGTTTTCTGTTGCTTCCATATTTTCTCAGAGGAATTCTTACATCCTAACACATATGTAGCTAGAATGTCAATGTAAATCGTTCATTCACTTATCTTTCTATTCATTCTGGCCTGGAAATATAAAAGATGAGTAAGACAGGGTTCTTGCTCTTAAAGCATTTTGGAATCAGTCTTTGCATTTCAAAACTAATTTGCCCAAGCCATTGGGCAAATACTACTCACAACATAAATGGGATGGTTGATTTGGGTAAATCCAGAATAGAATTATCCCAATGAGGTACACATTTGAATTCCACTATAAAGCAGTAAGAACCCACAGAATATTTCCTTAATTTCCAGGTTCATCATATGAGAAACCCTGATTATCTGTCTCACTGTAAACAACTGAAAGTACTGGGTGATATATTTTAAAATCATCTTTTCAAGTGCATCAGTGAGCTGGTTGCCAAAAGGAATTTGTAAAAGTAAAGACCAACTGAAGCAGGAGTACAGAAAGATATACATTGAAGCTACACAACCTTAAACTTTTGTTTTGATGGTTTTTTTTCTTTTTATTAAGGTGTAATTGACATGTAAAATTATGTTAGTTTCTGATGTACAACATAATGATTCAATATTTGTATACACTGCAAAATAACCACCACCATAAATGTAGCTACCATTCATCATCATAAAAAGTTACATATTTTTTTTCTTGTGATGAGAACTTTTAAGACTTACTCTCTTGGCAACTTTAAAACATTAAAATACAATATTATTGACTATAGTCACCATGCTGTACATTCCATCCACATGACTTATTTATTTTATAACTGGAAGTTTGTACCTCTTGATCTATTTTGCTCACCTGTTTTGCTCACCCCCAACACCCACCCTTCTGGCAGCCATCATTCTGTTCTATGAGTTTTGTTTTATTTGGTTTTTTCATTTGTTTTATTTTTTAGAGTCCACATATAAGAGAAATCATGTAGTATTGGTCTTTCTCTGTCTGACTTATTTTACTTATCATGATACCCTCAAGGTCCATCCATGTCATCACAAGAGGCAAGATTTTATTCTTTTTTATGGCTGAGTAGTATTCCATTGTGTATATATACCACAACTTCTTTATCCATTGATGTACACTTAGGTGGTTTTCATATCTTCACTATTATAAGAAATGCTGCTGTGAACATAGGAGTGTATATATCATTTCAAGATTTAGCATTTTCATTTCCTGGATAAATTCCCAGAAGTGGAATTCCTGGATCATTTGGTAGTTCTATTTTTTTGGGGGGGGCACCTCTATATAGTGGCTCACTAATTTACATTCCCACCAGCAAAGCATGAGGGTCCCCTTTTCTTCACACTTTTGCCAGCACTTGTTACTTGTTGTCTTTTTGAGGATAACCATTCTGACAGGTGTGAGGTGATATCTTATTGTGGTTTTGATTTGCATTTCCCTGATGATTAGTGATGTTAGCATCTGTTCATGTGCCTGTTGGTCATATGTATGTCTTTGGAAAAATGTCTATTCAGATCCTCTGTACATTTTTTATTAGGATTGTCTGTTTGTTTGTTTACTATTGAGTGTATATTAATCCCTTATCAAATATTTTCTTCCATTCAGTAAGTTGCCTTTTCATTTTGCTGATGGTTTTCTCTGCTGCATAGAGCTTTTTAGTTTGATATGGTCCCACATGTTTACTTTTGCTTTAGGAGTAAGATCCAAAAAATCATTGCCAAGACCAATGTCAAGGAGCTTGTTCCTTATGTTTTCTTCTAGAAGTTTTATGGTTTCAGGTCTTACACTCAAGTCTTTAATCCATTTTGAGTTAATTTTTGTGTACGGTGTAACATAATAGTCTAATTTCATTCTTTCGCATGTGGCTAATTTTCCCAACACCATTTTTTGAAGAGACTGTTTTTTCCCATTGTATATTTTTGGCTCCTTTGTTGTAAATTAATTGACTATGTATTTGTGGGTTTATTTCTGGGCTCTCTATTCTGTTTTAATAATCTATGTGTCTGTTTTATGCCAATATCATACAGTTTTATTTATTAGAGCTTTGTAGTATAGTTTGAAATCAGGAAGCATGATGCCTCCAGCTTTGTTCTTCTTTCTCAAGATTGCTTTAGGTATTCAGGGTCTTCTGTGGTTCCATATAAATGTTAGGGTTGTTTGTTCTATTTCTGTGAAAAATACCATTGGAATTTCGGCAGGGATTGCATTGAATCTGTAAATTGCTTTGGATAATATGGACATTGTAATGATAATAATTATTCCAATCCATGAGCATAGTATATTTTTCCATTTTTAATGTCTTCTTCAATTTCTTTCATCAGCGTCTTATAGTTTTCAGTGTACAGATCTTTTACCTTCTTGGTTAAACCTATTCCTAGTTATTTTATTCTTTCTAATGCAACTGTAAATGGGATTGTTCTCTTAATTTCTTTTTCTGTTAGTTCATGGTTAGTGCATAAAAAAACAACAAAATTTTGAATATTGCTTTTATACCCTGCAACTTTACTGAATTCCTTTATTAGTTCTAACAGATTTTTGGTAGAGTCTTTAGGGTTTTCTATATATAAAATCATGTCATCCACAAATAGTGACAGTTCTACTTCTTTCCTCCCAATTTCAATGCTTTTTATCCCTTTTTCTTGTCTGATTGCTGCGGCTAGGATTTCCAATACTATGTTGAATAAAAGTGGCAAGAGTGAGCATTCTTGTTTTGTTTCTGATCTTAGAAAAGCTTTCAGCTTTTCACTGCTGAGTATGTTGTTAGCTATGGGCTTGGCATACATGACCTTTATTATGTTGAGGTACATTGCCTGTATACCCACTTTGTTGAGAGTTTTTATCATACATGGATGTTGAATTTTGTTAAATGCTTTTCCTGCACCTATTGAGATGATCATATGATTTTCATCCTTCATTTTGTTAATGTAGTGTATCACATTGATTGATTTGTAGATGTTGAACTATCCTTGCATCTGTGGAATAAATCCCACTTGAACATGGTGTATGATCCTTTTAATGAATTGTTCAATTCAATTTGCTAATAATTTGTTTAAGACTTTTTTGCATCTATGTTCATCAGGATATCAGCTTGTAATTTTCTTTTTGCGATGTCCTTGACTGGTTTTAATATCAGGGTAATTTTGGCCCGGTATAATGAGTTTGAAAGCAGTCCCTCCTCTTTAATTTTTTGCAAGAGTATAAGAGAGGTATTAAATCTTTGAATGTTTGGTAGAATTCACCAGTGAAGCCATCTGGTCTTGGACTCTTGTTTGCTGAGAGGTTTTATTACTGATTTAATCTCTTTACTAGTAACCCATCTATTCAGATTTTCTATTTCTTCATCAGTCAATCTTGAAAGGTTGTATTTTTCTGGGAATTTATCCATTTCTTCCAGGTCATCCAATTTGTTGGCATAAATTGTTCATAGTAGTATCTTATGATACTTTGTGGTATTAGTTGTAACTTCTCTTTCATTTCTGATTTTATTTATTTGAATAGTCTTTCTATTTTTCTTGATAAATCTAGCTAAATGTTTGTCAATTTTGATTATCTTTTCAAAGGACCAGCTCTCATAGTTTTTTCATTCTTTTCTACTGTTTTGTTAGTCTCTCTTTTATTTATTTCTGCTCTGACATTTTTAATTTCCTTTTTTCTATTAGCTTTTGGCTTTATTTTTTCTTTATTTTTTCTTTATTTTCTAGTTCCTTTAGGTGTAAAGTTAAATTTTTTTTATTTGGGATTTTTCTTGATTCTTGATGTTGGCCTGTATTACTATGAACTTCCCTATTAGAACTGCTTTTGCGGTATCCTTTAGATTTTGGTATGTTGTATTTACATTTTCACTTGTCTCTAGGCATTTTGTAATTTCTCCTTTGATTTTTTTTTGGATCCCTTAGTTTTTCAGAAGCATGTTGTTTAATGTTTACATATTTGTGATATTTCCAGTTTTCTTCTTGTAATTGATTTCTGGTTTTCCACCATTGTGGTTGGAAAAGATGTTTGATATGATTTCATTCTTCTTAAATTGACTGAGACTTGTTTTGTGGCCTAACATATGACCCATTTTGGAGACTTTTCCATGAGCACTTGAGAAGAATGTGTATTCCACTGCTTGGATGGATGTTCTCTATGTGTTAAGTTTATCTGGTATAACGTGTCATTTAAGGTCAAAGTTTCCTTATTGATATTCTATGTGGGTGATCTATCCATTGATGTAAGTGGGGTATTTAAGTCCCATACTATTATTGTATTGCTGTCAATTTCTCCCTTTAGGTCTATTAATTTTGCTTTATATATTTAGATGCTGTTATGTTGGGTGCATAATGTTTACAAATGTTATATATTCTTGTTGGATTTATCCCTTTATTATTATGTAATGCTCTTCTTTTGCTTTTGTTATGGTCTTCGTTTTAAAGTCTATTTTGTCTGAGATAAGTGGAGCTACCCAGCTTTCTTTTGGTTTCCATTTGCATGGAACATATTTTTCTACCCCTTTACTTTCAGTCTGTGTATTTCTTTATATCTGAATTGAGTCTTTTCTAGGCAGCATGTAGATGGGTCTTTTTTATTTTTTTAAATTTACTCAGCCACTCTATTTCTTTTAATTGGAGAATTTAGTCCATTTACATTTAAAGTCATTATTGATAGGTATGTACTTATTGACATTTTGTTAATTGTTTTCTAGTGTTTTCTAGTTTCTCTTCATTCCTTTGTTCTTCTCTTGCTCTCTTCCCTTGTGATTTGATGACTTTCTTTAGTGTTATGCTTAGATTCTTTTCTCTTTTTCTGTTGTGTAATTACTACAAATTTCTGCCTTGTTGTTACCACGAGGCTCACATGTAACAGGCTATATATAAAACAGTCCATTTTAAGTGGATAGCAACTTACACTTGAACACATTCTAATACTCTACATTTTTACTCCTCCCCTCATGTTTTATGTTTTTGATGTCACATTTTTTATATTTTGTGTGTACCTTGACAAATTATTGTAGTTATAGTATTTTTGACAACTTTTTCCTTTTAACCTTCAAACTAGCTTTATAAGTGATTAATCTACTACCTTTATGATATATGACTTTACTTAGTAAGATCTATACTTTCATATGTTTTCTTGTTACTAATTAGTGCCTTTTCTTTTCAGCTTAAAGAAGTCCCTTTAACATTTCTCATAAAGCCGGTTTTAGCAGTGAACTCCTTTAGCTTTGGCTTTGCAAGACATGCAGGAAAAGAAATGCCTTGAGAACAGGCTTTAACCAATGGCCAAACAGGAGTTTGTTGATAAGCATTCTAGCTTCCCCACCCTCTGGTGGGACAACTCTGAGGTAGGTTTTTATCCATTTTCCAGATGTCTCCCACAACAGTAACCTGCTCCTGAATGCATCTTGTACTGGCTTCCTCCTTTATCAGTCTCACCTCCTAGTGCTTCTTGCATAACCTCATGTAAACTACTTCTTCCAGGTGTTCCTGTGGGGAATACTAAGACAGTATTTAAATGGCTCCCTGCAGCTATTTTTCTTAAAAGCCATATTTTTGCCATTCATTTGGTTGCCTTGACATCTGGATTTTAAATCTGAAAATATAAATTCAGCCAGCCATACTGATTTTTACTTAAGTGTCAGTAAGGAAGTCATAAACTCAATGGACAAAGCAAAACTCCATATGGTCAAAATAACCCTTAAAAATTCATTTTGGATTCTGGTTCAGTGTTTTTCAGTTAAAAAATACTCTCTCTCAGATCTTGATGGTCTAGACTGAATGTGGCCATGTTCTGTGCCATGGTGTGGGGTGGTTGGGTGAGCAGATGGGGATGGTGTATAACTCTGCCAGAAGGCCACGTCTCTAAGCTCTATGTAACTGGAGATCAGCCTGCCATTTCTGAGTGAGTCTTCCACCAACTTCCTGTTGGACCAGACTGCTGCTTCTTTGGGCAGACAACAGAGGTAGTAATTGTATATGTGTGTAGTGAAAACGAGGTATAAAAATACCTGTCTTTAAACAAACATTAGCTTCCCATTCAGTGAGGAGTATTGCTCATTCCACAAGAGGCCTAGAGGGGCCTGGGACCAAGGGAGGGCAGAGAACATGTCCTGTTTTCTACTCAGTCTGGTGCACATCCGCATTGAGCATATTAGCAAGCTAATGGCCCACACTTTTGTACTTTCTAATTTGGCTGAATTGTACCTGTTGAACTTAGAACATTAAATATGTCCAAGCTGTAATTCCATCATACTTGAGTTCTCTGAGCTTCATTTTCCTTGTCTCTATAATGGAAATAACAGTCTCAGTTTGTCTCGTGAAGTTTTGAGGAGACTCAGATAATATGTGAAAGCCCTTTGTGAAGCACACAGTTGTATACAAAGGTAAGGATTTATTTTCATTAAGGCTGAGTAAATCATTATAGAGTTAATATTCATTTGGTTGCTCATTTAAGGTTGCTGCCTATCTGTGGATGGTGACGGAATTCTCAAACTACACCCTCATACTATTTGGCAGCCTATGGAGGCTATATCGATCAAACACAGGTTCCTATTTTATTTTTTGCACCATTGTGTTCCAGGTCCTGTGTAGGAAGGAGCTTCACATGGGAACTCTGGCCTTAGAGTTAGGAGATCTTTGTTGATAATAACCGACTGATTTTGGCAAGCACTGAAACATTTTGTGCTTCAGTTTAATCATTTGTAAAACAAACCAAATAACTTTACAGGATGATCTCTAACGTCCCTAAAACTTCAAGTTCACAAGTCAAAACAAATATTTCTCAAAGTGTGGTCTAAAGGAAAATCAGCTTCATTGGAAGTTTCCAGAGAGTTTGTGAATCAGAGTCTCCCAGGTTGGGGGTCCCAGTATTTGCATTTTTATTAAGTATGGAAAAAAGAATATTTCAAGCCCTATATTTTTTACTTCAGCTTTGACTATAAAATGTAATTGGAGCCAGCCTTAATGAGCCATTTAATCAGAAAACTTGTAAGGTATGTGAATATTCTTGACACTCGTTCTTTGGAAGGCAAAACCATGGTTAGCTATTATCTTATTAGATGGATATGGAAAAGATCAGTGAATTTTTACATACCCGTTACTATAAAAGTATATCTCTTCTATATCATATCATAATAAAATGGATATTTTATCTATAAACCTTTGTGGAAAAGGGCTAATAGTCTTTCTTTAATAAAGAAAGGTTTAATAGGTTCATGGGCTATTGGCATGTCACCTTGGAAGTAAAAGTTCAAAAAAAATACAATGCATACAGACTAAAAATTTACCCCAAAGAACAAAATCCCTTCATTTGCCAAAAACCCACTGGCCCTGTCCTTACTGTCCCCTGCCTCCATCTCAGTGAATCATCGTCCTTTCTTCTCATCAATTGTTCTCCAGAGACAATTTCTGTTTTCTGCTCCCAGATCAACCTACACTTGCACTCATCTCTCACATTTGCCTCCCCTCATTGTAGTGATGATCAGGGAGAGAGAAAGATGCATTTTCACTTGCTCTGTCAATTGGAACAACTGTAAACGAGTCCTGTTGGTCACCAGTGCTCCACTCTCTGGCACTGCTTTTTTCTGTGAAGTATTGAGTGGATGAATTCTGATCACATTTGTCTAGAACAAGAAGCAAGGGCATCACAAAGGCCACCACAGGCCCAGATCTGGTGTTCCAATCAATCTCTAATCATCTCCAAGTCTCACTTTCCATCCCTGATCTTTTAGTTAAGTTTGAATTCTCTATTTTCAACTACATATTGAAAACCATTTTTGTGGAGGAAAACAGTATTTGTTCACTTAAGCTATAGACCACGTATGTATAGGAAATATGGTTTTACCCAATGAACTTGACTTAACTAACTCACCATCTCTGGCCTTATTGACGTGGTTAGATAGCCTCTTTTCTATATATGTGGCTTGACTTCACATGTTAGTTGGAATGACTCAAGAGTCTTGAGAAATTATTAAACTTGATGATGAAAATTAATTTTGAAATACATGTGAGTATAAATATATCATTGATTCATTGATTCAACCAACATTTATTTAATTTTCAGTATATTCCAAGTCCTATAGTAAGTACTGGTGATACAAGACTAATGCGGAGAGGGCTGGGGTTGGCGGCGTGAACACAGCCTGAAGGGGTTAGTGCACCACAGCTAGCCGGGAGGGAGTCCGGGAAAAAGTCTGCAGCTGCCGAAGAGGCAAGAGACTTTTTCTTCCCTCTTTGTTTCCTGGTGCGCGAGGAGAGGGGATTCAGAGCGCCGCCTAAACGAACTCCAGAGATGCGCGCGAGCCGTGGCTATCAGCGCGGAGCCCACAGCAACAGGGGTGCAGAGGAAAAAGCGGAGAGACTCCCGCACAGAGGATCGGCGCCGAGCAGCACTCACCAGCCCGAGAGGCTTGTCTGCTCACCTGCCAGGGCGGGCGGGGCTGGGAGCTGAGGCTCGGGCTTCGGTCGGATCGCAGGGAGAGGACTGGGGTTGGCGGCGTGAACACAGCCTGAAGGGGTTAGCGCACCACAGCTGGCTGGGAGGGAGACCGGGAAAAAGTCTGCAGCTGCCGAAGAGGCAAGAGACTTTTTCTTGCTTCTTTGTTTCGCGGCGCGCAAGGAGAGGGGATTCAGAGTGCCGCCTAAACGAACTCCAGAGACTGGCGCGAGCCGCGGTTATCAGCGCGGACCCCAGAGGCAGGCGCGAGCCGTGGCTAACAGCGCAGAATCCAGAGACAGGCGCGAGCCGCGGTTATCAGAGCGGACCCCAGAGACGGGCGTGAGACGCTGGGGCTGCTGCTGCCGCCTCCAAAAATCCTGTGTGCGAGCACAGGTCACTCTCCACACCGCCCCTCCTGGGAGCCTGTGCAGCCCGCCACTGCCAGGGCCCCGTGATCCAGGGAAAACTTCCCCGGGGAGAAAGCACTGCGCACCTCAAGCTGCTGCAACGTCACGCCGGCCTCTGACGCCGCAGGCTCGCCCCGCCTCCTCTATACCCCTCCCTCCCCGTGGCCTGGGTGAGCCAGAGCCCCCGAAGCAGCTGCTCCTTTAACCCCATCCTGTCTGGGCGGGGAACAGACAACCTCAGGCGACCTACATGCAGAGGCGGGTCCAAATCCAAAGCTGAACCCTGGGAGCTGTGCGAACAGAGAAGAGAAGGGGAAATCTCTCCCAGTAGCATCAGAAGCAGTGGATTAAAACTCCACAAACAACTTGATGTGCCTGCATCTGTTGAATACCTGAATAGACAACGAATCATCCCAAATTCAGGAGGTGGACTTTGGGAGCAGGATATATTAATTTTTCCCCCTTTCCTTTTTTTGTGAGTGTATATGTATATGCTTCTGGGGGAGATTTTGTCTGTATAGCTTTGCTTTATAATAGCTTTAGTTTACTTCACTATATTATAGCCTCTTTCTTTCTTTCTTTCTTTCTATTTTTTCTCCCTTTTACTCTGAGCCGTGTGGACGAAAGGCTCTTGGTGCTTCAGCCAGGCATCAGGGCCGTACCTCTGAGGTGGGAGAGCCAACTTCAGGACACTGGTCCACAAGAGACCTCCCAGCTCCACGTAATACCAAACAGCAAAAATCTCTCAGAGATCTCCATCTCAACATCAAGACCCAGCATCACTCAATGACCAGCAAGCTACAGTGCTGGACACCCTATGCAAACAACTAGCAAGACAGGAACACAGCCCCATTCATTAGCAGAGAGGCTGCTTAAAAGCATAATAAGGCCACAGACACCCCAAAATACACCACCAGAGGTGGACATGCCCACCAGAAAGACAAGATCCAGCCTCATCCACCAGAACACAGGCACTAGCTCCCTCCACCAGGAAGCCTTCACAACCCACTGAACCAACCTTAGCCACTGGGGAGAGATACCAAAAACAACGGGAACTACGAACCTGCAGCCTGTGAAAAGGAGACCCCAAACACAGTAAGATAAGCAAAATGAGAGGACAGAAAAACACACAGCAGATGAAGGAACAGGGTAAAACACACCAGACTTAACAAATGAAGAGGAAATAGGTAGTCTACCTGAAAAAGAATTCAGAATAATGATAGTAAGGATGATCCAAAATCTGGGAAATAGAATAGACAAAATGCAAGAAACATTTAACAAGGACGTAGAAGAACTAAAGAGGAACGAAGCAACGATGAAAAACACAATAAATGAAATTAAAAATACTCTAGATGGGATCAATAGCAGAATAACTGAGGCAGAAGAAAGGATAAGTGACCTGGAAGATAAAATGGTGGAAATAACTACTGCAGAGCAGGATAAAGAAAAAAGAATGAAAAGAACTGAGGACAGTCTCAGAGACTGCTGGGACAATATTAAACGCACCAACATTCGAATTATAGGGGTCCCAGAAGAAGAAGAGAAAAAGAAAGGGACTGAGAAAATATTTGAAGAGATTATAGTTGAAAACTTCCCTAATATGGGAAAGGAAATAGTTAATCAAGTCCTGGAAGCACAGAGAGTCCCATACAGGATAAACCCAAGGAGAAACACACCAAGACACATATTAATCAAACTGTCAAAAATTAAATATAAGGAAAACATATTAAAGGCAGCAAGGGAAAAAAACAAATAACACACAAGGGAATCCCCATAAGGTTAACATCTGATCTTTCAGCAGAAACTCTGCAAGCCAGAAGGGAGTGGCAGGATATACTTAAAGTGATGAAGGAGAAAAACCTACAACCAAGATTACTCTACCCAGCAAGGATCTCATTCAGATGTGATGGAGAAATTAAAACCTTTACAGACAAGCAAAAGCTGAGAGAGTTCAGCACCACCAAACCAGCTTTACAACAAATGCTAAAGGAACTTCTCTAGGCAAGAAACACAAGAGAAGGAAAACACCTACAATAACAAACCCAAAACATTTAAGAAAATGGGAATAGGAACATACATATCGATAATTACCTTGAATGTAAATGGATTAAATGCTCCCACCAAAAGACACAGACTGGCTGAATGGATACAAAAACAAGACCCATATATATGCTGTCTACAAGAGACCCACTTCAGACCTAGAGACACATACAGACTGAAAGTGAGGGGATGGAAAAAGATATTCCATGCAAATGGAAATCAAAAGAAAGCTGGAGTAGCAATTCTCATATCAGACAAAATAGACTTTAAAATAAAGACTATTACAAGAGACAAAGAAGGACACTATATAATGATCAAGGGATCGATCCAAGAGGAAGGTATTACAATTGTAAATATTTATGCACCCAACATAGGAGCACCTCAATACATAAGGCAAATACTAACAGCCATAAAAGGGGAAATCGACAGCAACACAATCATAGTAGGGGACTTTAACACCCCACTTTCACCAATGGACAGATCATCCAAAATGAAAATAAATAAGGAAACACAAGCTTTAAATGATACATTAAACAAGATGGACTTAATTGATATTCATAGGACATTCCACCCAAAAACAACAGAATACACATTTTTCTCAAGTGCTCATGGAACATTCTCCAGGATAGATCATATCTTGGGTCACAAATCAAGCCTTGGTAAATTTAAGAAAATTGAAATAGTATCAAGTATCTTTTCTGACCACAACGCTATGAGACTAGATATCAATTACAGGAAAAGATCTGTAAAAAATACAAACACATGGAGGCTACACAATACACTACTTAATAACGAAGTGATCACTGAAGAAATCAAAGGGGAAATCAAAAAATACCTAGAAACAAATGACAATGGAGGCAAGACGACCCAAAACCTATGGGATGCAGAAAAAGCAGTGCTAAGAGGGAAGTTTATAGCAATACAAGCCTACATCAAGAAACAGGAAACATCTCGAATAAACAACCTAACCTTGCACCTAAAGTAATTAGAGAAAGAAGAGCAAAAAACCCCAAAGCTAGCAGAAGGAAAGAAATCATAAAGATCAGATCAGAAATCAATGAAAAAGAAATGAAGGAAACAATAGCAAAAATCAATGAAACTAAAAGCTGCTTCTTTGAGAAGATAAACAAAATTGATAAACCATTATCCAGACTCATCAAGAGAAAAAGGGAGAAGACTGAAATCAATAGAATTAGAAATGAAAAAGGAGAAGTAACCACTGACACTGCAGAAATACAAACGATCATGAGAGATTACTACAAGCAACTCTATGCCAATAAAATGGACAACCTGGAAGAAATGGACAGATTCTTAGAAATGCACAACCTGCCGAGACTGAACCAGGAAGAAATAGAAAATATGAACAGACCAATCACAAACACTGAAATTGAAACTGTGATTAAAAATCTTCCAACAAACAAAAGCCCAGGACCAGATGGCTTCACAGGCGAATTCTATCAAACATTTAGAGAAGAGCTAACACCTATCCTTCTCAAACTCTTCCAAAATATTGCAGAGGGAGGAACACTCCCAAACTCATTCTACGAGGCCACCATCACCCTGATACCAAAACCAGACAAAGATGTCACAAAGAAAGAAAACTACAGGCCAATATCACTGATGAACATAGATGCAAAAATCCTCAACAAAATACTAGCAAACAGAGTCCAACAGCACATTAAAAGGATCATACACCATGATCAAGTGGGGTTTATTCCAGGAATGCAAGGATTCTTCAATATACGCAAATCAATCAACGTGATACATCATCTTAACAAATTGAAGTAGAAAAACCATATGATCATCTCAATAGATGCAGAGAAAGCTTTCGACAAAATTCAACACCCATTTATGATAAAAGCCCTGCAGAAAGTAGGCATAGAGGGAACTTTCCTCAACATAATAAAGGCCATATATGACACACCCACAGCCAACATTGTCCTCAATGGTGAAAAACTGAAACCATTCCCACTAAGATCAGGAACAAGACAAGGTTGCCCACTCTCACCACTATTATTCAACATAGTTTTGGAAGTGTTAGCCACAGCAAGCAGAGAAGAAAAAGAAATAAAAGGAATCCAAATCGGAAAAGAAGAAGTAAACCTGTCACTGTTTGCAGATGACATGATACTATACATAGAGAATCCTAAAGATGCTACCAGAAAACTCCTAGAGCTAATCAATGAATTTGGTAAAGTAGCAGGATACAAAATTAATGCACAGAAATCTCTTGCATTTCTATACATTAATGACGAAAAATCTGAAAGTGAAATTAAGAAAACACTCCCGTTTACCATTGCAACAAAAAGAATAAAATATCTAGGAATAAACCTACCTAAGGAGACAAAAGACCTGTATACAGAAAATTATAAGACACTGATGAAAGAAATTAAAGATGATACAAATAAATGGAGAGATATACCATGTTCCTGGATTGGAAGAATCAACATTGTGAAAATGACTCTACTACCCAAAGCAATCTACAGATTCAATGCAATCCCTATCAAACTACCACTGGCATTTTTCACAGAACTACAAAAAAAATTTCACAATTTGTATGGAAACACAAAAGACCCTGAATAGCCAAAGCAATCTTGAGAACGAAAAATGGAGCTGGGGGAATCAGGCTCCCTGACTTCAGAGTATATTACAAAGCTTCAGTAATCAAGACAGTTTGGTACTGGCACAAAAACAGAAATATAGATCAATGGAACAGGATAGAAAGCCCAGAGATAAACCCACACTCATATGGTCACCTTATCTTTGATAAAGGAGGGAAGCATATACAGTGGAGAAAAGACAGCCTCTTCAATAAGTGGTGCTGGGAAAATTGGACAGCTACATGTAAAAGTATGAAATTAGAACACTCCCTGACACCATGCACAAAAATAAACTCAAAATGGATTAAAGACCTAAGTGTAAGGGCAGACACTATCAAACTCTTAGAGGAAAACATAGGCAGAACACTCTATGACATACATCACAGCAAGATTCTTTTTGACCCAGCTCCCAGAGAAATGGAAATAAGAACACAAATAAACAAATGGGACCTAATGAAACTTCAAAGCTTTTGCACAGCAAAGGAAACCATAAACAAGACCAAAAGACAACCATCAGAATGGGAGAAAATATTTGCAAATGAAGCAACTGACAAAGGATTAAACTCCAAGATTTACAAGCAGCTCATGCAGCTCAATAACAAAAAAACGAACAACCCAATCCAAAAATGGACAGAAGACCTAAATAGACATTTAGCCAAAGAAGATATACAGATGGCCTACAGATACATGAAAGAATGCTCAACGTCATTAATCATTAGAGAAATGCAAATCAAAACTACAATGAGATATCATCTCACACCGGTCAGAATGGCCATCATCAAAAAATCTAGAAACAATAAATGCTGGAGAGGGTGTGGAGAAAAGGGAACACTCTTGCACTGTTGGTGGGAATGTAAATTGATACAGCCACTATGGAGAACAGTATGGAGGTTCCTTAAAAAACTACAAATAGAACTACCATACGACCCAGCAATCCCACTACTGGGCATATACCCTGAGAAAACCATAGGTCAAAAAGAGTCATGTACCAAAATGTTCATTGCAGCTCTATTTACAATAGCCAGGACATGGAAGCAACCTAAATGTCCATCGACAGATGAATGGATAAAGAAGATGTGACACATATATACAATGGAATATTACTCAGCCATAAAAAGAAATGAAATGGAGGTATTTGTAATGAGGTGGATGGAGTTAGAGTCTGTCATACAGAGTGAAGTAAGTCAGAAAGAGAAAAACAAATACAGTATGCTAACCCATATATACGGAATCTAAGGAAAAAAAAAAAAAGGCCATGAAGAACCTAGTGGCAAGACGGGAATAAAGACACAGACCTACTAGAGAATGGACTTGAGGATATGGGGAGGGGGTGGGGTGAGATGTGACAGGGTAAGAGAGTGTCATGGACATATATCCACTACCAAATGTAAAATAGATAGCTAGTGGGAAGCAGCCGCATAGCACAGGGAGATCAGCTCGGTGCTTTGTGACCACCTAGAGGGGTGGGATGGGAAGGGTGGGAGGGAGGGAGATGCAAGAGGGAAGAGAAATGGGAACATATTGTATATGTATAACTGATTCACTTTGTTATAAAGCAGAAGCTAACACACCATTGTAAGGCAATTATACTTCAATAAAGATGTTTAAAAAAAAAAAAAGACTAATGCTATTTTGACCTTTAGTATGTAAATCATATTAAGGCTTTCTTTTATACTTTTCTGGATAAAGAGAGAAGTGTTATAAAAAGCAAGAAGGAGTAAATTAAGGTAAATTAAAGACTCTGGGTATTCACTGATACTAATGATCCGTGAAATTTCCTTTTCAGGAATCTAAAAAAATTAACATTCTTCTTCTCAATGTTAGCCTGGGGCATTTATGTGAGGAAGTAAGTATGAGGAAGAAATTAGTTGTTTGTTTATCTCTAAAGAAGTTCCACTAGTGGCTTTGGACAGGATATTAACAGAAAATAATGAGGGTATTTGCCAAATATCTGTAAGAAGGTAGTACCAATTTTTGGAAAAGAACTGCAAATCATATAATTTCCAGGGTGCCAGGATCATTTATCCACCTACTTACTCTATATCTCCACTTAGCTATTTAATAGCTCACTAAAACTTAGAATATTTAGAGTGGAATTCTTGATTTTCCTGATCCTCAAATTTGCTGCTTCTCAGTAAGTGACACCACCATTCACTCAGTTGTTAGGCCCAAACCCCCTACATGTATCCCACACACAGAATCATAAATATTCCAAATCTGATCATTCCTCAGCATGCCCATTACTTCTACCCAAATCCAAGCCAGCATCTGAGTATAGCTTCCTAATTGCTTCTATTCCTACTTTTCCCTCAATTTATTCTCTCTCCATACAACATTCAAAGTGCTCTTTTAAAACAGTATGTAGATTACATATACTCTGTTTAAAATTTTTAGTGGTCCCTGGTTATAATTAGAATAAAACAGAAATTTATTACTTTGACCAACATGGGGCCATGCATAACCTTGTCTCTCCACGCTCCTCAAAATCTGTCTCCTTAATTCTCCCTCTCACTCTTTCTGTGCCAGCTACACTGACTCCCTTCCCAGTCCTTGAACCCTCCAGGTTTTGCCTGACTGAAGACTTTTGCATTTGCTGTTCTCCCTATCTGGAATTGCTCTCCTCCCAGAGTGTTTCTTTGTTGATCTTCTTGTCTGACTTTAGACTGACTTTCTCCTTTACTTCCCTATTTATAATAACTATCAGCCAATCACTCTCCCTTCCATCACCCTTCTTAATTTTCTCCATAGTGTTGGTTACGATGAAACTGTTCTTTTTATTCATTTGCTTGCTTATTTTGTTTCCCTCAAGTAAAATGTGAGTTTCATAAGAACTGTGATTTTCTGTGTACTATTCTTTACCATACCCTGATGTCTAGAACAGAACAGGGCATATAATGGGGGTTTCAGTAAATATTTATTGGATAATCTCAGCATATTAAAAATAGGAAAAAAAAGTATTGGTTCTGGGGTAATACATACAATGATGTAAATAGAGTATTTCACAATTACTGCATTGTATTCATTAACCAAATTATGTGCTTTAATTTTATCTTTATGTAGTCTTATCATACATGAGAAATATTTTTAAAAATATGATAGGAGAAAATATGGGAATAAGAAAGTATTCTTTGAATGACTTATTTTCCCTTTCTGTATTTTTTATAATTAAATATTTAAGCAATCACTCTATGGATCATTCAGGTGATTAGTGTGGAAAATATCTTATAGATTTTTTTCTGGCAAAGTAGTGTTTTAATGATCCACTGTTAGCCCTCTGTATCTGCCAGTTCTGCATCCACTGATTCAACTAACTGTAGACAGAAAATATTCAGCAAAAAATTCCAGAAGGTTCCAAAAAGTAAAATTTGAACTTGCTGTATGCCAGCAATTATTTACATAGCATTTATATTGTATTTATAATGATTTACATAGCATTTACATTGTGTTAGGTATTATAAGTAATCTGAGATGATTTAAAGTATACCAGAGGGTCTGGGCAAGATGGCGGAAGAGTAAGACGTGGAGATCACCTTCCTTCCCACAGATACAGTAGAAATACATCTACACGTGGAACTGCTCCTAGAGAACACCCACTGAACGCTGGCAGAAGACGTCAGACCTCCCAAAAGGCAAGAAAATCCCCACGTACGTGGGTAGGGCAAAAGAAAAAAGAAATAACAGAGACAAAAGAAGAGGGATGGGACCTGCACCAGTGGGAGGGAGCCGTGAAGGAGGAAAGGTTTCCACACACTAGGAAGCCCCTTCGTGGGCAGAGACTGCGGGTGGCAGAGGGGGGAAGCTTCAGAGCCATGGAGGAGAGCACAGCCACAGGGGTGCAGAGGGCAAAGCGGAGAGATTCCTGCATAGAGGATCGGTGCCGAGTAGCACTCACCAGCCCGAGAGGCTTGTCTGCTCAGCCGCCGGGGCGGGAGGGGGCTGGGAGCTGAGGCTCGGGCTTCGGTGCTAGCCAGGAGGGAGTCCGGGAAAAAGTCTGCAGCTGCCGAAGAGGCAAGAGACTTTTTCTTGCCTCTTTGTTTCACGGCACGCAAGGAGAGGGGATTCACAGCGCCGCCTAAACGAGCTCCAGAGATGGGTGCAAGCCGTGGTTATCAGTGCGGACCCCAGAGATGGGCAGGAGATGCTAAGGCTGCTGCTGCCGCCACCAAGAAGCCTGTGTGCGAGCACAGGTCACTCTCCACACTGCCCTTCCTGGGAGCCGGTGTAGCCCGCCACTGTCAGGCTCCTGTGATCAGGGGACAACTTCCCCGGGAGAACGCACGGCGCGCTTCAGGCTGCTGCAATGTCACACCGGCCTCTGCCGCCTCAGGCTTGCCCCACATCTGTACCCCTCCCTCCCACCGTCCTGAGTGAGCCAGAGCCCCCGAAGCAGCTGCTTCTTTAACCCCGTTCTGTCTGGGTGGGGAACAGACGCCCTCAGGCAACCTACATGCAGAGGCGGGTCCAAATACAAAGCTGAACCCTGGGAGCTGTATGAACAAAGACGAGAAAGGGAAATCTCTCCCAGCAGCCTCAGAAGCAGTGGATTAAAGCTCCACAAACAACCTGATGTGCCTGCATCTGTTGAATACCTGAATAGACAACGAATCATCCCAAATTCAGGAGGTGGACTTTGGGAGCAGGATATATTAATTTTTCCCCTTTTCCTTTTTTTGTGAGTGTATATGTGTATGCTTCTGGGTGAGATTTTGTCTGTATAGCTTTGCTTTCACCATTAGTCCTAGGGTTAGGTCTGTTGGGTTTTTTTGTTTTCTTTTGTTTTCTTTTTTTACTTAAAAATTTTTTTTTTCCTAATAAATGTTTTCTTAATAATTTTTTCCTTATTTTCTCTTGTTAGAAATTTAAAAAAAATTTTTAATAAGTTTTTTCATATTTTTTATTTTTAAAAAGTAAAAAATTTTATTCTTAATAAATTTTTCTCAATTTTTTTCTTATTTTTTATTATAAAAAATTAATAAATTTATTTTTAAAAATTAAAAAAAATTTTTCTTAATAAATTTATTCTTAATTTTTTTCTTATTTTTTATTATAATAGTTTTATTTTCTTTTATTTTATGCTCTTTCTTTCTTTCTTTCTATTTTTTCCCCCTTTTATTCTGAGCCATGTGGATGAAAGGCTCTTGGTGCTCCAGCCAGGCATCAGGGCTGTGCCTCTGAGGTGGGAGAGGCAACTTCAGAACACTGGTCCACAAGAGACCGCCCAGCTCCACGTAATACCAAACGGTGAAAATCTCTCAGAGATCTCCGTCTCAACATCAAGACCCAGCTTCATTAAACGACCAGCAAGCTACAGTGCTGGACACCCTATGCCAAACAACTAGCAAGACAGGAACACAGCCCCCTCCATTAGCAGAGAGGCTGCCTAAAATCATAATAAGGCCACAGACACCCCAAAACACACCACCAGATGTGGACGTGCCCACCAGAAAGACAAGATCCAACCTCATCCACCAGAACACAGGCACTAGTCCCCTCCACCAGGAAGCCTACACAACCCACTGAACCAACCTTAGCCACTGGGGACAGATACCAAAAACAGTGGGAACTACGAACCTGCAGCCTGTGAAAAGGAGACCCCAAACACAGTAAGATAAGCAAAATGAGAAGACAAAAAAACACACAGCAGGTGAAGGAGCAGGGTCAAAACACACCAGACCTAACAAATGAAGAGGAAATAGGCAGCCTACCTGAAAAAGAATTCAGAATAATGATAGTAAAGATGATCCAAAATCTTGGAAATAGAATAGACAAAATGCAAGAAACATTTAACAAGGAACTACAAGAGCTAAAGAGGAACCAAGTAACGATGAAAAACACAATAAATGAAATTAAAAATACTCTAGACGGGATCAATAGCAGAATAACTGACGCAGAAGAACGGGTACATGACCTGGAAGATAAAATAGTGGAAATAACTACTGCAGAGCAGAATAAAGAAAAAAGAATGAAAAGAAATGAGGACAGTCTCAGAGACCTCTGGGACAACATTAAACACACCAACACTCGAATTATAGGGGTCCCAGAAGAAGAAGAGAAAAAGAAAGAGACTGAGAAAATATTTGAAGAGATTATAGTGGAAAACTTCCCTAATATGGGAAAGGAAATAGTTAATCAAGTCCTGGAAGCACAGAGAGTCCCATACAGGATAAATCAAAGGAGAAACACACCAAGACACATATTAATCAAACTATCAAAATTAAATATAAAGAAAACATATTAAAAGCAGCAAGGGAAAAACAACAAATAACACACAAGGGAATCCCCATAAGGTTAACATCTGATCTTTCAGCAGAAACTCTGCAAGCCAGAAGGGAGTGGCAGGATATACTTAAAGTGATGAAGGAGAAAAACCTACAACCAAGGTTACTCTACTCAGCAAGGATCTCATTCAGATGTGATGGAGAAATTAAAAACTTTACAGACAAGCAAAAGCTGAGAGAGTTCAGCACCACCAAACCAGCTTTACAACAAATGCTAAAGGAACTTCTCTAGGCAAGAAACACAAGAGAAGGAAAACACCTACAATAACAAACCCAAAACATTTAAGAAAATGGGAATAGGAACATACATATCAATAATTACCTTAAATGTAAAAGGATTAAATGCTCCCACCAAAAGACACAGACTTGCTGAATGGATACAAAAACAAGACCCATATATATGCTGTCTACAAGAGACCCACTTCAGACCTAGAGACACATACAGACTGAAAGTGAGGGGATGGAAAAAGATATTCCATGCAAATGGAAATCAAAAGAAAGCTGGAGTAGCAATTCTCATATCAGACAAAATAGACTTTAAAATAAAGACTATTACAAGAGACAAAGAGGGACACTATATAATGATCAAGGGATCGATCCAAGAAGAAGTTATAACAATTGTAAATATTTATGCATCCAACATAGGAACACCTCAATACATAAGGCAAATACTAACAGCCATAAAAGGGGAAATCGACAGTAACACACTCATAGTAGGGAACTTTAACACCCCACTTTCACCAATGGACAGATCATCCAAAATGAAAATAAATAAGGAAACACAAGCTTTAAATGATACATTAAACAAGATGGACTTAATTGATATTCATAGGACATTCCACCCAAAAACAACAGAATACACATTTTTCTCAAGTGCTCATGGAACATTCTCCAGGATAGATCATATCTGGGGTCACAAATCAAGCCATGGTAAATTTAAGAAAATTGAAATAGTATCAAGTATCTTTTCCGACCACAACGCTATGAGACTAGATATCAATTACAGGAAAAGATCTGTAAAAAATACAAACACATGGAGGCTACACAATACACTACTTAATAACGAAGGGATCACTGAAGAAATCAAAGGGGAAATCAAAAAATACCTAGAAACAAATGACAATGGAGGCAAGACGACCCAAAACCTATGGGATGCAGAAAAAGCAGTGCTAAGAGGGAAGTTTATAGCAATACAAGCCTACATCAAGAAACAGGAAACATCTCGAATAAACAACCTAACCTTGTACCTAAAGCAATTAGAGAAAGAAGAGCAAAAAAACCCCAAAGCTAGCAGAAGGAAAGAAATCATAAAGATCAGATCAGAAATCAATGAAAAAGAAATGAAGGAAACAATAGCAAAAATCAATGAAACTAAATGCTGGTTCTTTGAGAAGATAAACAAAATTGATAAACCATTATCCAGACTCATCAAGAGAAAAAGGGAGAAGACTGAAATCAATAGAATTAGAAATGAAAAAGGAGAAGTAACCACTGACACTGCAGAAATACAAACGATCATGAGAGATTACTACAAGCAACTCTATGCCAATAAAATGGACAACCTGGAAGAAATGGACAGATTCTTAGAAATGCACAACCTGCCGAGACTGAACCAGGAAGAAATAGAAAATATGAACAGACCAATCACAAACACTGAAATTGAAACTGTGATTAAAAATCTTCCAACAAACAAAAGCCCAGGACCAGATGGCTTCACAGGAGAATTCTATCAAACATTTAGAGAAGAGCTAACACCTATCCTTCTCAAACTCTTCCAAAATATTGCAGAGGGAGGAACACTCCCAAACTCATTCTACGAGGCCACCATCACCCTGATACCAAAACCAGACAAAGATGTCACAAAGAAAGAAAACTACAGGCCAATATCACTGATGAACATAGATGCAAAAATCCTCAACAAAATACTAGCAAACAGAGTCCAACAGCACATTAAAAGGATCATACACTATGATCAAGTGGGGTTTATTCCAGGAATGCAAGGATTCTTCAATATACGCAAATCAATCAACGTGATACATCATCTTAACAAATTGAAGTAGAAAAACCATATGATCATCTCAATAGATGCAGAGAAAGCTTTCGACAAAATTCAACACCCATTTATGATAAAAGCCCTGCAGAAAGTAGGCATAGAGGGAACTTTCCTCAACATAATAAAGGCCATATATGACACACCCACAGCCAACATTGTCCTCAATGGTGAAAAACTGAAACCATTTCCACTAAGATCAGGAACAAGACAAGGTTGCCCACTCTCACCACTATTATTCAACATAGTTTTGGAAGTGTTAGCCACAGCAAGCAGAGAAGAAAAAGAAATAAAAGGAATCCAAATCGGAAAAGAAGAAGTAAACCTGTCACTGTTTGCAGATGACATGATACTATACATAGAGAATCCTAAAGATGCTACCAGAAAACTCCTAGAGCTAATCAATGAATTTGGTAAAGTAGCAGGATACAAAATAAATGCACAGAAATCTTTTGCATTCCTATATACCAATGATGAAAAATCTGAAAGTGAAATTAAGAAAACACTCCCGTTTACCATTGCAACAAAAAGAATAAAATATCTAGGAATAAACCTACCTAAGGAAACAAAAGACCTGTATGCAGAAAATTATAGGAAACTGATGAAAGAAATTAAAGATGATACAAATAGATGGAGAGATATACCATGTTTTTGGATTTGAAGAATCAACATTGTGAAAATGACTCTACTACCCAAAGCAATCTACAGATTCAATGCAATCCCTATCAAACTACCACTGGCATTTCTCACAGAACTAGAACAAAAAATTTCACAATTTGTATGGAGACACAAAAGACCCCGAATAGCCAAAGCAATCTTGAGAACGAAAAATGGAGCTGGAGGAATCAGGCTCCCTGGCCTCAGACTATATTACAAAGCTACAGTAATCAAGACAGTTTGGTACTGGCACAAAAACAGAAATATAGATCAAATGAACAGGATAGAAAGCACAAAGATAAACCCACGCACATATGGTCACCTTATCTTCGATAAAGGAGGCAAGCATATACAGTGGAGAAAAGACAGCCTCTTCAATAAGTGGTGCTGGGAAAATTGGACAGCTACATGTAAAAGTATGAAATTAGAACACTCCCTGACACCATACACAAAAATAAACTCAAAATGGATTAAAGACCTACATGTAAGGCCAGACACTATCAAACTCTTAGAGGAAAACATAGGCAGAACACTGTATGACATAAATCACAGCAAGATCCTTTTTGACTGAGCCCCTAGAGAAATGGAAATAAAAACAGAAATAAACAAATGGGACCTAATGAAACTTCAAAGCTTTTGCACAGCAAAGGAAACCATAAACAAGACCAAAAGACAACCATCAGAATGGGAGAAAATATTTGCAAATGAAGCAACTGACAAAGGATTAATCTCCAAGATTTACAAGCAGCTCATGCAGCTCAATAACAAAAAAACAAACAACCCAATCCAAAAATGGCCAGAAGACCTAAAGAGACATTTCTCCAAAGAAGATATACAGATTGCCAACAGACACATGAAAGAATGCTCAACATCATTAATCATTAGAGAAATGCAAATCAAAACTACAATGAGATATCATCTCACACCAGTCAGAATGGCCATCATCAAAAAATCTAGAAACAATAAATGCTGGAGAGGGTGTGGAGAAAAGGGAACACTCTTGCACTGTTGGTGGGAATGTAAATTGATATAGCCACTATGGAGAACATTATGGAGGTTCCTTAAAAAACTAAAAATAGAACTACCATATGACCCAGCAATCCCACTACTGGGCATATACCCTGAGAAAATGATAATTCAAAAAGAGTCATGTACCAAAATGTTCATTGCAGCTCTATTTACAATAGCCAGGACATGGAAGCAACCTAAGTGTCCATCATTGGATGAATGGATAAAGAAGACCCGGCACATATATACAATGGAATATTACTCAGCCATAAAAAGAAATGAAATGGAGGTATTTGTAATGAGGTGGATGGAGTTAGAGTCTGTCATACAGAGTGAAGTAAGTCAGAAAGAGAAAAACAAATACAGTATGCTAACACATATATATGGAATCTAAGGAAAAAAAAAAAGGTCATGAAGAACCTAGTGGCAAGATGGGCATAAAGACACAGACCTACTAGAGAATGGACTTGAGGATATGGGGAGGGGGAGGGGTGAGATGTGACAGGGTGAGAGAGTGTCATGGACATATATACACTACCAAATGTAAAATAGATAGCTAGTGGGAAGCAGCCGCACAGCACAGGGAGATCAGCTTGGTGCTTTGTGACCACCTAGAGGGGTGGGATAAGGAGGGTGGGAGGGAGGGAGATGCAAGAGGGAAGAGATATGGGAACATATGTATATGTATAACTGATTCACTTTGTTATAAAGCAGAAACTAACACACCATTGTAAAGCAATTATACTCCAATAAAGGTGTTTAAAAATAAATAAATAAAGTATACCAGAGGATGTGCTTAGGTTACATGCAAATCAACACCATTTTATACAAGGGACTTGAGCATCTGTAGTTTGTGATATCTGCAAGGGTCCTGGAACCAATCCCCCATGGATACCAAGGGAAGACTATATTCCTTTCTCTTCAGAAGGTTATAAATCATCAAATCAAATCTACACAAATTTAATGGTGTTGGAAGCATCGGTTTAAAACACATTTTTAAGAATATTCTAGTTAACTTAAGGGAACAGAAGAAGATAACATAACATCTAGTAAACCTTTGACATTCAGCTGTGCTGCAGGTTCTGTAGACCAGTGTTACATTTACCAAATAGGTCACCTTAACATCAATCAAAACAAATAAAATTCAGTGGTAAGACATCTATTTACAATTTAAAAAATTGACAAGTCCTTCCCAGTTTTAGCGAGTGATGTTTTGGTTGACATTTCATTTTATAAATGTACAATATTATTAAATGTCCTCATATTTAGAATTCAGGTGATGTACTAAAGAAAGTTAATCAAGGCTCTGATCAGTCATATGTTTGTGATGTTGAGTTCCTTTTTGGCAGTGTATTTCCCATAGGGCAGTTGTAAGGCAGAGGAGGGGGGAAACAACAGCAAAAATCAGCCTTCATCTTGACCTGAGGATAAAATTGACAGCAATAACAATAATCCAAGGGAACAAATGGTGCCCATCACAAAATGAGTATGGAAATGTTCCATGAGATTTCAGAGAAGGGGATTTCATTTTTAGCTGTGGGAAGGAGGAAGAATCTAAGAGACTAACAGGAAAGGCAATTTGTAATTTGTTCCTTCAGAGACAGAGGAGAGGGAAATTCCAGGTGAGAAGAGCTGTAGACTCAGGTGTTTGCAATGAAGGTGAGCTGTTTCATGAGTGGGCTGTTTCAGGAGTGGACTGAGGACAAACAGTGGAGGGACTTGACGATTGAAGAGGACTGTGAATGTTGGTAGTTTATGAGGGATGGTGGAAAGTGAGTGGCATGATCGAAATTTTGCTTTGGGAAGATGATTATGGCAGCAGGATGAAAGAAGAAAAGAACTTTGGGGGTGGACTGTTAGAAGTGTGTGATAGTCCAGGTGATGCGTGGTGCAGTTAGAAATAATAGAGCACTGAGGGGCTGGAGAGGGGAGGAAAGGCTCGAGATATGTGCAAAGCTTGAAGTCGAGGATGGGAAAACTAATTTGATGTGGAAAAGGAAAGTAAGTTCAGTTTTATTTATTTTTAAAATTTTTGGCTGTGTTGGGTCTTTGTTGCTGCACGCAGGCTTTCTATAGTTGTGACGAGCGGGGGCTGTGCGGGCTTCTCATTGTGGTGGCTTCTCTTGTTGTGGAGCATGGGCTTTAGTTGTGGCACGTGGGCTCAATAGTTGTGGCACACAGGCTTAGTTGCTCCATGGCACGTGGGATCTTCCCGGACTAGGGATCGAACCCGTGTCCCTTGCATTGGCAGGCCCATTCTTAACCACTGTGCCACCAGGGAAGTCCCAGTAAGTTCCGTTTTAGAAATGTTGAATTTGAGGCCTCTGAAGGATCCCTAAGTGAAGTCGTCGAATGGACAGTTGGAACTATAGAGTTCAGACTTGCCTGAAAATTCAGAGGTGGAAAGGGAGTCTTAGGGGGTGATTCGAGAGATCTGGGTTCTTGAGGATTCAGATTCACCCACAAAATTCTTCACGTTGCTCCATTAAAATTTCAGCCACCTCCACAGAGGAAACCCCATCCCAAGCCAAATAGCAGGATCCACCCTTGCTCTCTTTTTGCAAAGGCCAACTCTGAGGGCTTCATTTTGGAGAACACATAGGGCTCTAAGCTGCTAATAATAAAAGAAAGAGAAAGCTCTTCATATGAAAAGACATGCAAAGCTTACATTTGGATCTGCTATTTCTTGTAACTGCATCAGAGCTGCTACACACTCTGAAAGGGACACAGGAAAACAAAGACACCAGTGCCTAGAAACAGCACAAAAACATGTCTTTCCTGCAGGACAAGGCCACATGGCTTGAACCAGTGCATTCATCCACTGAGACAAAATGCAGAATTAAAGTCATAGGACTGTGAATGTCAAAAGGACCTAGAGAGCATCTGGTTAATGTCCACTATTTTATGGTGAAAGAAACTGAGACCTACATAGAGTAAGTGACTTGCTCAAGGTCACAAAGGTAGCTATTGGCACACATGAGACTACAACACTCATTGGGTTTCTCTTAGAGCACTGGGCTTTTGTTTTGCAATGAAAAAAAAATGGAGATATGCCCACAAAACAAGAAATCACATGTAACATGCTTGCTTTTATTTTTGCAGCATTAATTGCATTATTAAGACAAAGACCAGGGTACAAATACGGTAGAGGTGTGCAGTAGTGTAAGCCTTTCACACACTCCTCTCTATTAGAGATGGGAATAAAGACCATATGATTTTAGTGAAAACCTATAGATTTGGTTATTTCAGAGTAAATTGGGATTTTTCAAAGCACTAACAGTTAAAAGGAACTTAAAAGCATATATTTTCCTTCTACAGATGGCCTGGTACCACCTGTACCTGATCAGATAAAAATGCTGTTTATGCAGTCTCCATCACTGTTCTGGCCAGAACTGAGGATATGGGCAATTCTCCAAAAATTAGGTATTTTAGTTCAAATGGAGGGTTGTTCCACAGTTCAATAGTTCTATCTGAGGAACTAGACTGAAATTTTGGAAACGACAAACTTTCTGATAAAGTGCCCAGTGCCATTTACTTCTTCCAGAGAGCACAGTCACTGCCCCTGGGGTGATAGATAAGTTTTCCACTCATTCCTGCTTCCCAGGAGAAGTGGTTCAAGAGGTGTGGCACTCTCAGCACTATGTGCAACGTTTTCTATGGCAAACTGCTATTTTTTTTCTTCCAAAATGAATTCATGTCAGTGTGACCCCCTAAATCTCTGAGTATTGTTAGACTTTGAGTCTCCTTTAAGAATGAGAGTATTAAACAAAACAAATTCTATCCCCCATACTATTCCCTTCATGTATTTATTAACAACCTCAGAAGTATTTTACTGGAATTTAGGCAGGAGATCCACATTCTGAATCTTTTTTTTCTCCCAAAATAATTTCTATATTTAAAAGTTTTCAAATACATTCCATTTCTAAGGAAGGCAAGCACGATAGATAATTTTTTTAAAAAATAACAGGTTAATTGAGATAAAAGCCACTCTTTTGGGTGTGCAATTCAGGGATTTTAGTGTAACAAATTGTGCATACATCATCACTTATAAATTCTAGAACATTTCATCACACCAAAAAGAAATCCTGTACCCGTCACCACTCAGTCCCCATTCCTCCCTCCAGCCCCTGGCAACCACTAATCCAATTTCTGTCTTTATATTTTTGCCTATTCTAGACATTTCATATAAATAATATAGCATGTGTGACTTTCTGTGTCTGGCTTCTTTAACCTAGCATGTTTTCAAGGTTTATCGATGTAGCATTTGTAAAAACTTCATTTCTTTTTATAACAGAATAATATTCCATTGAGTGAATGTATTATATTTGGCTTATCCATTAATCAGTTGATGAACATTTGAATTTTCTTACCTTTTGGGTATTATAAATAATGCTGTTGTGAACATTCATGTACAAGTCTTTGGACGTATGCTTTCAATTCTTCACCTGGGAGTGGATTGCTTTTTAACGGTACTAGTCATTCTTTGGCATAGTTGATTTGCAGAGTAACCAAAAGTTGGTTGCAGATACTTTATTTCTAAAAGGGACATATGCTCTTTTATTTTCTTATAAATGAAATCCATTCCAATGGCATTTAGTTCTTCTGTATTGAAACAGGTAAATGTTTTATGGTGGACATGAATGTAAATCTTAATATGTGAAAGTGACTCAAGTGTGTTAGGTGTGTTAGTTTTTATACGCTAAGGGGGTTGAGAAAATAATTAATTAGGTCAATAAACCAAGGATGACTAAAATACTGATTACCAGCTATAATTTCTTTATCACAACTACTCCTGGTTGCATACCGTAATGGTTAGTTTTACATGTCAACCTGACTGGGCCACAGGTTGCCCAGATATCTGGTCAAACATTATTCTGGGTGAGGGTGTCTCAGGTTGGGGTTAACATTTCCATTGGTAGACTAAGTAAAGCAAGTTGCCCTCTCTAATGTGGGTGGGCCTCATCCAATCAGCTAAAGGCCTGAACAGAACAAAATGCTGACCTGAACCCAAGTAAGGGAGAATTCCTTGTGCCTGACTGCCTTTGAACGGGGACATCAGTTTTTCCGGCATTTGGACTCAAACTGAAGCAATGGCTTTTCCTGGGTCTTGAGCCTGCCAGCCCTCGGAATGGAACTATACCATTGGCCCTCCTGATTCTCCAGCTGCCCACTTGCCCTGCAGACTTGTCAGCCACTATAATCAAGTGAGCCAATTCCTTAAAGTAAATCTCCCTCTATATATACATATATCTATAGCAATATCAATATCTATCTATCATATATCTAATATATCTATATCTATATCTATATCTATCTATCTATCTATCTATCTATCTATCTATCATCTATCTATCTATCTAACAGAATTTTTAGGTCTGTTTTTTGGAGAACTCTGAGGAATACAAATACCTGGATATCTTCCCCACCAACTTCCCTCTCATTGCCAGGCCAGCAGAGAGTGGACACGAGGAGCGAAGAGTGGGATATTAGTGTACCTTTCTTTGGTCTCCTGTTGTTTCTCCCTACTTTGTGGCTCTTTGATGTTAACATGAGGTGGAGGCTGGTGTGAGGTGGAGATATATGTTGGCCAAAAGGTATTGGAGAGAGAAATTTAGCAGAGGAAAATGTCTCAAGTTTATTGGTGCCTATATAGAAAGTTGATTATCTTTGTGTTTCATTTGTTAATTTCTCAGGTAAAAAGGTTTAACTTGTAGGTTTTGTATAGTTGCTATAAGATTGTTTCATTATTACTTACCATACTTTTTTTTATACCAAAATTTAAATGATAGATGAAAATAAAGCCAACACTGTCTTCTGTCTGCCTTTAGGACTTATTTCTTATTAACACTTATTACCCCTTTTTACTGGGAGTGAAGTATTCCTGAGAGAATCCCAGGCAGAGGACAGCCAGCTCTAGCTCTGCTGACCCCGAAACTTGTCTTCTTTCTCCCTCCAGAAGATGACTCAGTCACTCTTACTGGTCCTTGGTCTTCATCCTCTCAGTTTTGTTCAGCTAAATAAATATTTGTGGGGCATCTGCTGTTCATTAGGCACAGAGTTAGCTTTTAGAAGTTCACCTCCTAGTGGGGGAGACAAACTCGTGAGCAAGAACAGTTGAGTAAATGTTGGTCAGCACTCTGATAGATGTGCATACAGACAGGTCTGCCCGTGACACTTGTGGGGCCCAGGGCAAGAATGAGCCCATGTTTCAGACGTCTAAAGATTGGAAATTTTTAAATCTAACTACCAGAGCATTGCCAAATAAGATATGTGCTATCCTCCTCCCTTGATAAATATACCTGTATGACCAGATTTGAATCTAGAAATATGGCTTCTTGGAGTTCTACAGAGAAACATGGCATTGAAAGAAAGCCAGTCCCTGACCTATAGTCCAACCCCTTCCCTTCCCATTCCTGGTTACCACTCACTGTGGGGGGCCTTGCAAACATACATATGGACACCCTAGCCTAAATGTGCAGAGTGCATCCATGTGGACATAAACAGCTGGCCTTTGGCTACCTCTCAGCCTAAGGGTGCATACCCCAAGGCCTTGGAAGCGGGCTCTGGACCATTTGTACAGAGAATTCTGTGCCCAGGGAACCTAAAGCAAAATCTGAAAGGGATGGGTGGGGCTCTGGGTAAGCACCTCCACTTGACCCTGAGGAGTCCTCAGAGGGGAGGAGGATCAGAGCCCTAGGAAGCTTGGACCTGGGGTGGGGGTTTCTTGGCATAGAACACAGGTGAGCACAGATACTGTCACAAGGTACAATAGGAGCATCGAGGAGGACATTTAGCAGAAGAAAAAGAGTCAGCGAAGACTTCTGAGAGGAAATAATATCTGAGCTAAAATATTGAAGGGGAAGGTAGCCAGATAAACAAAGGTGGACAGGCCATGATAAGCTGAGCAATCAGCAGGGGCTCATTTGTAGAGATGTGACAGGGCACAATGTCTCCATGTGAGGAACTAGGAGGGCAGCACATTTGTCTTTGCCAGTGGGAGTCCATAGGAGCAAACACCTAGCAATCGTGCGGTATTTGAATTTATAAATTTCAAGTCTTTAGACATGGGCTTCATTCTTGCCCCTAAACTCACCTAGAGCTTGAGTTTAATCTGCAGGTTGTAGGGACCCTGACAAGTCTTCACTTCTGGACCTGCCTGTGGTTTATACTGTGATCTCTTCAGCAATTTTGGGCCCCAAAGCATCATCCACTCAGGGTTTCTGCTCTAGGCCACTGTTCTGGCTCCAGAGCACTCGGGAGCTCTCTTGCAGTCAGAGCTCTGGCAGCAAACTTCTGTTGCCAGTCTTGGCAGTAGTCATAGTTTCACTCTTTGGTTCTACCTGAACCTTTTTGCAACATGTTGTGCTATTGTTATATTTCCTCCTCTCTTCTTTCTTTCCAAGATATTTCTGGCACAATCTATCCATCCTATCAGGTGTTTAACAGCGATCATATGCTCACACTGCCTTTACCGAAACACCACCAGCATGTAAATTCAAGAATTGTAGGCAGGGTTTCCCTGGTGGCACAGTGGTTAAGAAACCACCTGCTAATTCAGGTGACATGAGTTCGAGCTCTGGTCTGGGAAGATCCCACATGCCACGGAGCAACTAAGCCCGTGCACCACAAATACTGAGCCTGCGTTCTAGAGCCCGCATGCCACAAAACCTGAAGCCCACGTGCCTACAACCTGTGCTCTGCAACAAGAAAAGCCACCACAATGAGAAGCCCACGTGCACCGCAACGAAGAGTAGCCCCTGCTCACCGCAACTAGAGAAAGCCCGCGTGCAGCAACGAAGACCCAATGCAGCCAAAAATAAACAAAACAAAACAAACAAACAAACAAAAGAAGTGTATACATTTGGATTTTTATCAGTTTTGGTCACTGATGTATTCCAAGCCATTAGAGCAAAGCTTTGCACTTGGATGAAGAACAAATGATGAAATGCCCTTTCTTCTTCTTTACCTGACTTGACAGTTTTTTTTTTTTTTTTAGAAATTTCATGTAATGTCTGAAACATTTATATTAACATATTTCCATACATATTGCCATACAAATACAAATATAAGATTTTTAGAAATTTCATGTAATGTCTGAAACATTTATATTAACATATTTCCATACAAATAACCCAATGAAATTTTAGTATTAGTCGTTTTGTTTGTTTTTTTATACTGCAGGTTCTTCTTAGGCATCAATTTTATACACATCAGTGTATACATGTCAATCCCAATCGCCCAATTCAGCACACCACCATCCCCACCTCACCGCAGTTTTCCCCCGTTGGTGTCCATATGTCCATTCTCTACATCTGTGTCTCAACTTCTGCCCTGCAAACTGGCTCATCTGTACCATTTTTCTAGGTTCCACATACATGCATTAATATACAATATTTGTTTTTCTCTTTCTGACTTACTTCACTCTGTATGACAGTCTCTAGATCCATCCACGTCGCAACAAATGACTCAATTTCGTTCCTTTTTATGGCTGAGTAATATTCCATTGTATATATGTACCACATCTTCTTAATCCATTCGTCTGTTGATGGGCATTTAGGTTGCTTCCACGACCTGGCTATTGTAAATAGTGCTGCAATGAACATTCGGGTGCATGTGTCTTTTTGAATTACAGTTTTCTCTGGGTATATGCCCAGTAGTGGGATTGCTGGGTCATATGGTAATTCTATTTTTAGTTTTTTAAGGAACCTCCATACTGTTCTCCATAGTGGCTGTATCAATTTACATTCCCACCAACAGTGCAAGAGGTTTCCCTTTTCTCCACACCCTCTCCAGCATTTGTTGTTTGTAGATTTTCTGATGATGCCCATTCTAACAGGAGTGAGGTGATACCTCATTGTAGTTTTGATTTGCATTTCTCTAATAATTAGTGATGTTGAGCATCTTTTCATGTGCTTCGTGGCCATCTGTATGTCTTCTTTGGAGAAATGTCTATTTAGGTCTTCTGCCCATTTTTGGATTGGGGTGTTTGTTTCTTTGATATTGAGCTGAATGAGCTGTTTATATATTTTGGAGATTAATCCTTTGTCCGTTGATTCATTTGCAAATATTTTCTCCCATTCTGAGGGTTGTCTTTTGGTCTTGTTTATGGTTTCCTTTGCTGTGCAAAAGCTTTGAAGTTTCATTAGGTCCCACTTGTTTATTTTTGTTTTTATTTCCATTACTCTAGGAGGTGGATCAAAAAAGATCTTGCTGTGATTTATGTCAAAGAGTGTTCTTCCTATGTTTTCCTCTAAGAGTTTTATAGTGTCCAGTCTTATATTTAGGTCTCTAATCCATTTTGAGTTTATTTTTGTGTATGGTGTTAGGGAGCATTCTAATTTCATTCTTTTACATGTAGCTGTCCAGTTTTCCCAGCACCACTTATTGAAGAGACTGTCTTTTCTCCATTGTATATCTTTGCCTCCTTTGTCATAGATTAGTTGACCATAGGTGTGTGGGTTAATCTCTGGGCCTTCTATCTTGTTCCATTGATCTATGTTTCTGTTTTTGTGCCAGTACCATATTGTCTTGATTACTGTAGCTTTGTAGTATAGTCTGAAGTCAGGGAGTCTGATTCCTCCAGCTCCATTTTTTTCCCTCAAGACTGCTTTGGCTATTCGGGGTCTTTTGTGTCTCCATACAAATTTTAAGATGATTTGTTCTAGCTCCGTAAAAAATGCCATTGGTAATTTGATAGGGATTGCATTGAATCTGTAGATTGCTTTGGGTAGTATACTCATTTTCACAATGTTGATTCTTCCAATCCAAGAACATGGTATATCTCTCCATCTGTTGGTATCATCTTTAATTTCTTTCATCAGTGTCTTATAGTTTTCTGCATACAGGTCTTTTGTCTCCCTAGGTAGGTTTATTCCTAGGTATTTTATTCTTTTTGTTGCAATGGTAAATGGGAGTGTTTCCATAATTTCTCTTTCAGATTTTTCATCATTAGTGTATAGGAATGCAAGAGATTTCTGTGCATTAATTTTGTATCCTGCAACGTTACCATATTCATTAATTAGCTCTAGCAGTTTTCTGGTGGCAGTTTTAGGATTCTCTATATATAGTATCATGTCATCCGCAAACAGTGACAGTTTTACTTCTTCTTTTCCAATTTGTATTCCTTTTATTTCTTTTTCTCCTCTGATTGCCGTGGCTAGGACTTCCAGAACTATGTTGAATAATAGTGGTGAGAGTGGACATCCTTGTCTCGTTCCTGATCTTAGAGGAAATGCTTTCAGTTTTTCACCATTGAGAATGATGTTTGCTGTGGGTTTGTCATATATGGCCTTTATTATGCTGAGGTAGGTTCCCTCTATGCCCACTTTCTGGAGAGTTTTTATCAGAAATGGGTGTTGAATTTTGTCAAAAGCTTTTTCTGTATCTATTGAGATGATCATATGGTTTTTATTCTTCAATTTGTTAATATGGTGTATCACATTGATTGATTTGTGTATATTGAAGAATCCTTGCATCCCTGGGATAAATCCCACTTGATCGTGGTGTATGATCCTTTTAATGTGTTGTTGGATTCTGTTTGCTAGTATTTTGTTGAGGATTTTTGCATCTATATTCATCAGTGATATTGGTCTGTAATTTTCTTTTTTTGTAGTGTCTTTGTCTGGTTTTGGTATCAGGGTGATGGTGGCCTCATAGAATGAGTTTGGGAGTGTTCCTTCCTCTGCAATTTTTTGGAAGAGTTTGAGAAGGATAGGTGTTAGCTCTTCTCTAAATGTTTGATAGAATTCCCCTGTGAAGCCATCTGGTCCTGGACTTTTGTTTGTTGGAAGATTTTTAATCACAGTTTCAATTTCATTACTTGTGATTGGTCTGTTCATATTTTCTGTTTCTTCCTGATTCAGTCTTGAAAGGTTATACCTTTCTAAGAATTTGTCCATTTCTTCCAGGTTGTCCATTTTATTGGCATAAAGTTGCTTGTAGTAGTCTCTTAGGATGCTTTGTATTTCTGCGGTGTCTGTTGTAACTTCTCCTTTTTCATTTCTGATTTTATTGATTTGAGTCCTCTCCCTCTTTTTCTTGATGAGTCTGGCTAATGGCTTATCAATTTTGTTTATCTTCTCAAAGAACCAACTTTTAGTTTTATTGATCTTTGCTATTGTTTTCTTTGTTTCTATTTCATTTATTTCTGCTCTGATCTTTATGATTTCTTTCCTTCTACTAACTTTGGGTTTTGTTTGTTCTTCTTTCTCTAGTTTCTTTAGGTGTAAGGTTAGATTGTTTACTTGAGATTTTTCTTGTTTCTTTAGGTAGGCTTGTATAGCTATAAACTTCCCTCTTAGAACCACTTTTGCTGCATCCCATAGGTTTTGGGTCGTCGTGTTTTCATTGTCATTTGTCTCTAGGTATTTTTTTATTTCCTCTTTGATTTCTTCAGTGATCTCTTGGTTATTTAGTAACGTATTGTTTAGCCTCCATGTGTTTGTGTTTTTTACGTTTTTTTCCCTGTAATTCATTTCTAATCTCATAGCGTTGTGGTCAGAAAAGATGCTTGATATGATTTCCATTTTCTTAAATTTACTGAGGCTTGATTTGTGACCCAAGATGTGATCTATCCTGGAGAATGTTCCGTGCGCACTTGAGAAGAACGTGTAATCTGCTGTTTTTGGATGGAATGTCCTATATATATCAATTAAACCTATCTGGTCTATTGTGTCATTTAAAGCTTCTGTTTCCTTATTTATTTTCATTTTGGATGATCTGTCCATTGGTGTAAGTGAGGTGTTAAAGTCCCCCACTATTATTGTGTTACTGTTGATTTCCTCTTTTATAGCTGTTAGCAGTTGCCTTATGTATTGAGGTGCTCCTATGTTGGGTGCATATATATTTATAATTGTTATATCTTCTTCTTGGATTGATCCCTGGATCATTATGTAGTGTCCTTCCTTGTCTCTTGTAACATTCTTTATTTTAATGTCTATTTTATCTGATATGAGTATAGCTACTCCAGCTTTCTTTTGATTTCCATTTGCATGGAATATCTTTTTCCATCCCCTCACTTTCAGTCTGTATGTGTCCCTAGGTCTAAAGTGGGTCTCTTGTAGACAGCATATATATGGGTCTTGTTTTTGTATCCATTCAGCCAGTCTATGTCTTTTGGTTGGGGCATTTAATCCATTCACGTTTAAGGTAATTATCTATATGTATGTTCCTATGACCATTTTCTTAATTGTTTTGGGTTTGTTTTTGTAGGTCCTTTTCTTCTCTTGTGTTTCCCACTTAGAGAAGTTCCTTTAGCATTTGTTGTAGAGCTGGTTTGGTGGTGCTAAATTCTCTTAGCTTTTGCTTGTCTGTAAAGCTTTTGATTTCTCCATCAAATCTAAATGAGATCCTTGCCGGGTAGAGTAATCTTGGTTGTAGGTTCTTCCCTTTCATCACTTTAAGTATATCATGCCACTCCCTTCTGGCTTGTAGAGTTTCTGCTGAGAAATCAGCTGTTAACCTTATGGGAGTTCCCTTGTATATTATCTGTCATTTTTCCCTTGCTGCTTTCAATAATTTTTCTTTGTCTTTAATTTTTGCCACTTTGATTACTATGTGTCTCGGCGTGTTTCTCCTTGGGTTTATCCTGTATGGGACTCTCTGCGCTTCCTGGACTTGGGTGGCTATTTCCTTTCCCATGTTAGGGAAGTTTTCGACTATAATCTCTTCAAATATTTTCTCTGGTCCTTTCTCTCTCTCTTCTCCTTCTGGGACCCCTATAATGCGAATGTTGTTGTGTTTAATGTTGTCCCAGAGGTCTCTTAGGCTGTCTTCATTTCTTTTCATTCTTTTTTCTTTAGTCTGTTCCGCAGCAGTGAATTCCACCATTCTGTCTTCCAGGTCACTTATCCGTTCTTCTGCCTCAGTTATTCTGCTATTGATTCCTTCTAGTGTAGTTTTCATTTCAGTTATTGTATTGGTCATCTCTGTTTGTTTGTTCTTTAATTCTTCTAGGTCTTTGTTAATCATTTCTTGCATCTTCTCAATCTTTGCCTCCATTCTTATTCCGAGGTCCTGGATCATCTTCAGTATCATTATTCTGAATTCTTTTTCTGGAAGGTTGCCTATCTCCACTTCATTTAGTTGTTTTTCTGGGTTTTTTTCTTGTTCCTTCATCTGGTACATAGCCCTCTGCCTTTTCATCTTCTCTATCTTTCTGTAACTGTGGTTTTTGGTCCGCAGGCTGCAGGATTGTAGTTTTTCTTGCTTCTGTTGTCTGCCCTCTGGTGGTTGAGGCTATGTAAGAGGCTTGATGGGAGGCTCTGGTGGTGGGTAGAGCTGGCTGTTGCTGTGGCGGTCAGAGCTCAGTAAAACCTTAATCCACTTGACTGTTGATGGGTAGGGCTGGGTTCCCTCCCTGTTGGTTGTTTTGCCTGAGGCAACCCAACACTGGAGCCTACCCGTGCTCTTTGGTGGGGTTAATGGCAGACTCTGGGAGGGCTCACGCCAAGGAGAACTTCCCAGAACCTCTGCTGCCAGTGTCCTTATCCCCACAGTGAAACAGAGCCACCACTCGCCTCTGCAGGAGACCCCCCAACACCAGCAGGTAGGTCTGGTTCAGTCTCCCCCAGGGTCACTGCTCCTTCCCCTGGGTCCCGATGCACACATTACTTTGTGTGTGCCCTCCAAGAGTGGGGTCTCTGTTTCCCCCAGTCCTGTCAAAGTCCTGCAATCAATTCCCACTAGGCTTCAAAGTCTGATTCTCTAGGAATTCCTCCTCCCGTTGCCGGACCCCCAGGTTGGGAAGCCTGACGTGGGGCTCAGAACCTTCACTCCAGTGGGTGGACTTCTGTGGTATAAGTGTTCGCCAGTCTGTGAGTCACCCACCCAGCAGTTATGGGATTTGATTTTACTCTGATTGCGCCCCTCCTACCGTCTCACTGTGGCTTCTCCTCTGTCCTTGGACGTGGGGTATCCTCCTTGGTGAAGTCCAGGGTCTTCCTGTCAGTGATTGTCCGGCAGCCAGTTGTGATTCTGGTGCTCTTGCAAGAGGGAGTGAGAGCACGTCCTTCTACTCCGCCATCTTGGTTAATCTCCCGACTTGACAGTTTTTAATTAGGCTTTAAAACCTGTGTGTGGACTTCACATCCAGAAGACTCCCATTCTGCTTTGGCCCAGAACTTTGCACACACCTCAGTCCTTAGCATTTGTCTGAAGGTTGACTTTTTGAATCTCCTGCTCTGTTTTAGGCCCCTAAGCTCGGAGTTTTTTTTTTTTTTTTTTTGCTTATCTCTGTACCTTCAGTTCTTATTATCACAGCTCTCAGAACATACTGAGTAAATAACAAATGTTTGTGAATGGATGTCTTACCATGATATCTCCTCTGAACTTCAAGCCAAATGCCTAACTAAAATCAACAATGGGTATTTCAAAGACACCCCAGTGTCATGTTCTTTCCCTAGATTTTCACGTGGCTCACTCCACCCAATGTCATTTCCTATCACCCTGTCGAAAAATAGCACCTCTTCTAATTACTTTCTCTGTTTTATCACAGTTAACCTGACATAAAATTTTATTGAATTCCAAGAGTCTAAAAATGACCCTGGCATATAATTGACATTCAGTAAGTATTGGTAAATCAATGAATACCAAATCACAGTTATCTACAAAGCTGGTTATTGCTTCCATTGTTTCCCATCAGAGTGAATGTCACCAACCTTCACCAAGTTACTCAAATCAGAAAGCCAGCAGTCATTCTTTCTTATGGTTTATTTTTAAAATTTAAGATATAACTAACATTTTATAGAATACACAGCCATTATATGTTCAGTTTTATGAGTTTTGGCAGTTATTTACCCATATAACAATTACTCAAAACAAGATAGAGGACATTTCCATCACTTAGAAATGTCTGTTGTGCTCTTTTCCAGTCAACCCATTCCCCAGAACCAATGAGTTTCTGACTTCTGACACCATAGATTCACTCTGCCTATGTTTTTTAACTTCATTTAAATGAAATCATACAGTATGCACTCTTCTGTGTCTGGATTCTTTTGCTTAACATATTTTTTTTTTTTTTTTTTGCTTAACGCATTGCAGTGAGTGTTGCTATATTTGTCAGCAATTTGTTCATTTTTATTGTTGAGCAGTATTCCATTCCATGAATATATCATAATTTGTTCATCCATTCCCTATGACTGGTACTGAGATTGTTTCCAGTTTGGGGTTATTATGAGTAAGACTTCTGTGAACATTCTTGTGCAGTCTTTTGGGAGGGACATGTTTTTATTTCTTTTGGGTAAATACCTAAGAATGTGCAGGTTTGGGCATCCCCGAGACCACCCTCAGGTTCAATAATTCACTAGAAGGACACACAGAACTCAGCAAAGTATTATGCACATGGTTATGGTTTATTGTGGTTTATAGATTAAAATTAGCAATGGGAAAAGACTGAGAGAGCAGAGTCCAGGAGAGACCAGGTGTGAGTGTCCAGTTGTTTTTTCTCAGTGGAATCAAACGACAGTGCTTAGGCATTGATGTGTGATAATATATACAAGGTATTTCCAACCAGGGAAGCTCACCTGATCCTTGGTGTCAGGTTTTTTATTAGTGGTTGGCCATGTAGACACAGATGACTGTTCACATGGTGACTTTGGTTTCCAACCCCTCCAGAGGGCAAGCTGTGTAACCCCCATAAATCACACTGCCCCACACATAAATCACTATCTGGCATAGTCAAGGCAAACAAAGACACTCCTACCAGACAGGATATTCCAAAGGCTAAAAGATTACCACCCAGAGTTGGGGGCAAAGAGCCAAACCTGTCTTTGGGCAAGATTAATCCCTTACTGCACAGAGTGTAACTGCTAGGTCATAGTAGGTTTATGTTCAACTTTATAAGAAACTAGAAAATAGTTCTCCAAGTGGCTGTACCTTTTTACATTCCCACCAGCAGTCCAATTGTTTCACATTTGTACCAACATTCGGTATTGTTGGTCTTTTTTATTTTAGCCATTGTTAGTGGTTATGAATAGACTTTTATTGTGGTTTTAATTTTCATTTTCCCTGATGATTAATAATGCAGGTACCTTTTAATGTTCACATCTTTTAGTACAAATCATTGGACATTTTTGTATATCTTCTCAGAAGTCATTCTTGACACTTCTCTTGCCTTTACAGTCTATATCAAATCCTTTATCAAGCTTTCTTGATTTTATCTCCTAAATAGCTCTCAAAACTCTGCTTTTCTCCATCTCTACCACCACCACCCTAAACTGAGCCCCTTGGATCTCTATCCTGGGCTTCTGTGGTGGCTCTTTAGTGCTTTACCTACATCCACGGTGACCACCCTCTGATCCATTCTCTATTACAGCTGGAATGATCCATTGAAAAGTTAATTCCTATTATTTTATAATCCTTCCTAAACACACCAAAATAAGCAAAAACAAACAAACAACAATACGAACTTCATTGCCTACCCATTTCTCTTAGGACAAAGCATTTCCTAGCATGATGGATAAAACCTTGCAATCTCAAGCCCTCTTATACTCTCCAGCCTTCTTTTCCATCCTTCTCACCATGGCGTTCTATACTCCAGTCATATAGGCCTTCTTTCTATCCCTTGTTTTCACCTCTGGCTCTCCCTTACCATAGAGTATATATATATATATATATATATATATACATTTTTTTTTATAAATTTATTTCTTTATTTTTGGCTGTGATGGGTCTTCGTTTCTGTGCGAGGTCTTTCTCTAGTTGCGGCGAGCGGGGGCCACTCTTCATCGTGGTGTGCGGGCCTCTCACTATCGCGGCCTCTCTTATTGTGGAGCACAAGCTCCAGACGCGCAGGCTCAGTAGTTGTGGCTCACGGGCCCAGTTGCTCCACGGCATGTGGGATCTTCCCAGACCAGGGCCCGAACCCGTGTCCCCTGCATCGGCAGGCAGATTCTCAACCACTACGCCACCAGGGAAGCACTGAGTTTATATTTTTACTGTTACTTAATGCCTGGAGATTCTCCTTCCCTCTCTTTTACAGTAAGCTAACTCCTTCTCATCTCATAGTTCAGCTGAAGTCTCACTCACTCAGAGAAGCCTTCCACAACCTCCATGACTAGGTCAAATTCCTCAGTGATAGGTACTCCTGGCTCTCTATGTAGCTATTCTGAGGAAGATTTATCACAGCTACAATTTTAAATTTATTTGTATGATTTTTTATTAGTCTCTCTCTCTCTCTCTCTCAAGTGCCAATAGAGAAGGACTCAGTGGTGTGCTGGAACCAACTCTAAGAAACTGTTGTGGGCATCTTGTCCCAACTCCACTATCAGAGGCAGCACATTGATAGCTTGAAGTTAACCAGCGTGCACGTATTTACACCATAGAAACTGGCAAGTGCTATAGACTAAGGTTTTTTTTCCCTTCCTGGAGAGCTGGTGGTTTAAATGTTTACCAGCACACTACTGGAAGAATCAGGTACTTTTTTTCTCCATCACTGTATCCTCACCAGAAGAAAGTCTTTGGCCACAATGATTTATCAATCAATATTTGTTAAATAAGTGAATAATTTAGTACCCTGGGCTCTCCAACTCCCTTGGGATTGCTTTTTTGCTCTTTCTCATCTAACTCTCCTAAATATTTTGAAAGGTGGGGCATTGGACAGTGGTCTGTTTACTATTGAATATTTTTGACTGGGTTTCAGCAATAAAAATATTAATTTTGTATTTATAATTGTTACTTTTTTTCTGGATGGCCTATGGAATAAGTTTTCTCTCTTCTCCCATGCCCCAAATTTGCTGGCTCTTCAAAGGCCACCTTGTTTATTCAGGCAGATTAAATGACCCAGCATGAGACAAATGGGACCTAACAGGAGACAGTGCATATACACCAACAGAGAGAATATATGAAAATTTACATGTAGTGTACTATGTAATGGAAACCACTTAAAATTCCATTTCTGCACTTCTGATTCAAGCTCTTCTGGAGTATTTTCTTTGGCATGTGTAGAGAACATGGAGAACATTTCAGGGAGAACAGTTAGCGCTCAGCTTAAGCTGTTAACCAAGGTAATTGCTGCCTGTGGGGATGCAACATGATATCGTGCTAGTTTTTTCATGTTTTAGTCATTCAGTTCTACTGTTATAATTTTAGTCATACATCATGTGGTAACAAGCCAATTGTATTATTATTTGTAATATTTCATATTTTTCTTTAAATTGAGCAACTTTTTTTTTTTATACTGCAGGTTCTTATTAGTCATCAATTTCATACAAATCAGTGTATACATGTCAATCCCAATCGCCCAATTCAGCACACCACCATCCCCATCCCACCGCAGTTTTCCCCCCTTGGTGTCCATATGTCTGTTCTCTACATCTGTGTCTCAACTTCTGCCCTGCAAACCAGCTCATCTATACCATTTTTCTAGGTTCCACATACATGCGTTAATATAAGATATTTGTTTTTCTCTTTCTGACTTACTTCACTCTGTATGACAGTCTCTAGATCCATCCACGTCTCAACAAATGACTCAATTTCGTTCCTTTTTATGGCTGAGTAATATTCCATTCTATATATGTACCACAACTTCTTTATCCATTTGTCTGTTGATGGGTATTTAGGTTGCTTCCATGACCTGGCTATTGTAAATAGTGCTGCAATGAACATTGGGGTGCATGTGTCTTTCTGAATTATGGTTTTCTCTGGGTATATGCCCAGAAGTGGGATTGCTGGATCATATGGTAAATCTATTTTTAGTTTTTTAAGGAACCTCCATACTGTTCTCCATAGTGGCTGTATCAATTTACATTCTCACCAACAGTGAAAGAGGGTTCCCTTTTCTCCACACCCTCTCCAGCATTTGTTGTTTGTAGATTTTCTGATGATGCCCATTCGAACTGGTGTGAGGTGATACCTCATTGTAGTTTTGATTTGTAATTCTCTAATAATTAGTGATGTTGAGCAGCTTTTCATCTGCTTCTTGGCCATCTGTATGTCTTCTTTGGAGAAATGTCTATTTAGGTCTTCTGCCTGTTTTTGGATTGGGTTGTTTGTTTCTTTTAATATTGAGCTGCATGAGCTGTTTATATATTTTGGAGATTAATCCTTTGTCTGTTGATTCATTTGCAAATATTTTCTCCCATTCTGAGGGTTGTCTTTTGGTCTTGTTTATGGTTTCCTTTGCTGTGCAAAAGCTTTGAAGTTTCATTAGGTCCCATTTGTTTATTTTTGTTTTTATTTCCATTACTCAAGGAGGTGGATCAAAAAAGATCTTGCTGTGATTTATGTCAAAGAGTGTTCTTCCTATGTTTTCCTCTAAGAGTTTTAAAGTGTCCGGTCTTACAGTTAGGTCTCGAATCCATTTTGAGTTTATTTTTGTGTATGGTGTTAAGGAGTGTTCTAATTTCATTCTTTTACATGTAGCTGTCCAGTTTTCCTAGCACCACTTATTAAAGAGACTGTCTTTCTCCATTGTATATCCTTGCCTCCTTTGTCATAGATTAGATGACCATAGGTGCGTGAGTTTATCTCTGGGCTTTCTCTTTTGTACCATTGATCTATGTTTCTGTTTTTGTGCCTGTACCATATTCTCTTGATTACTGTAGCTTTGTAATATAGTCTGAAGTCAGGGAGTCTGATTCCTCCGGCTCCGTTTTTTTCCCTCAAGACTGCTTTGGCTATTCGAGGTCTTTTGTGTCTCCATACAAATTTTAAGATTTTTTGTGTTAGTTCTGTAAAAAATGCCATTGGTAATGTGATAGGGATTGCATTGAATCTGTAGATCGCTTTGGGTAGTAGAGTCACTTTTACAATATGGATTCTTCCAATCCAAGAACATGGTATATCTCTCCACCTGTTGGTATCATCTTTAATTTCTTTCATCAGTGTCATAGTTTTCTGCATACAGTTCTTTGTTTCCCTAGGTATGTTTATTCCTAGGTATTTTATTCTTTTTGTTGCAATGGTAAATGGGAGTGTTTCCTTAATTTCTCTTTCAGATTGTTCATCGTTAGTGTATAGGAATGCAAGAGGATTCTGTGCATTAATTTTGTATCCTGCAACTTTACCAAATTCATTCATTAGCTCTAGTAGCTTTCTGGTGGCATATTCAGGATTCTCTATGTATAGTATCATATCATCTGGAAACAGTGACAGTTTTACTTTTTCTTTTCTAATTTGTATTCCTTTTATTTCTTTTTCTTCTCTGATTGCTGTGGCTAGGACTTCCAAAACTATGTTGAATAATAATGGTGAGACTGGACATCCTTGTCTTGCTCTTTTTTTTTTTTTTTAAACATCTTTATTGAAGTATAATTGCCTTACAATGGTGTGTTAGCTTCTGCTTTATAACAAAGTGAATCAGTTATACATATACAATATGTTCCCATTTCTCTTCCCTCTTGCATCTCCCTCCCTCCCACCCTCCCCATCCCACCCCTCTAGGTGGTCACAAAGCACCGAGCTGATCTCCCTGTGCTATGCGGCTGCTTCCCACTAGCTATCTATTTTACATTTGGTAGTGGATATATGTCCATGACACTCTCTTACCCTGTCACATCTCACCACAACCCCTCCCCATATCCTCAGGTCCATTCTCTAGTAGGTCTGTGTCTTTATTCCCGTATTGCCACTAGGTTCTTCATGGCCTTTTTTTTTTCCCTTAGATTCCGCATATATGTGTTAGCATACTGTATTTGTTTTTCTCTTTCTGACTTACTTCACTCTGTATGACAGACTCTAACTCCATCCACCTCATTACAAATACCTCCATTTCATTTCTTTTTATGGCTGAGTAATATTCCATTGTATATATGTGCCACATCTTCTTTATCCATTCATCTGTCGATGGACATTTAGGTTGCTTCCATGTCCTGGCTATTGTAAATAGAGCTGCAATGAACATTTTGGTACATGACTCTTTTTGAACTATGGTTTTCTCAGGGTATATGCCCAGTAGTGGGATTGCTGGGTCGTATGGTAGTTTTATTTGTAGTTTTTTAAGGAACCTCCATACTGTTCTCCATAGTGGCTGTATCAATTTACATTCCCACCAACAGTGCAAGAGTGTTCCCTTTCCTCCACACCCTCTCCAGCATTTATTGTTTCTAGATTTTTTGATGATGGCCATTCTGACCGGTGTGAGATGATATCTCATTGTAGTTTTGATTTTCATTTCTCTAATGATTAATGATGTTGAGCATTCTTTCATGTGTCTGTAGGCCATCTGTATATCTTCTTTGGAGAAATGTCTATTTAGGTCTTCTGCCCATTTTTGGATTGGGTTGTTCGTTTTTTTGTTATTGAGCTGCATGAGCTGCTTGTAAATCTTGGAGATTAATCCTTTGTCAGTTGCTTCATTTGCAAATATTTTCTCCCATTCTGATGGTTGTCTTTTGGTCTTGTTTATGGTTTCCTTTGCTGTGCAAAAGCTTTGAAGCTTTTGTTTATTTGTGTTCTTATTTCCATTTCTCTGGGAGCTGGGTCCAAAAGAATCTTGCTGTGATGTATGTCATAGAGTGTTCTGCCTATGTTTTCCTCTAAGAGTTTGATAGTGTCTGCCCTTACACTTAGGTCTTTAATCCATTTTGAGTTTATTTTTGTGCATGGTGTCAGGGAGTGTTCTAATTTCATACTTTTACATGTAGCTGTCCAATTTTCCCAGCAGCACTTATTGAAGAGGCTGTCTTTTCTCCACTGTATATGTTTGCCTCCTTTATCAAAGATAAGGTGACCATATGTGTGTGGGTTTATCTCTGGGCTTTCTATCCTGTTCCATTGATCTATATTTCTGTTTTTGTGCCAGTGCCAAACTGTCTTGATTACTGAAGCTTTGTAATATAGTCTGAAGTCAGGGAGCCTGATTCCCCCAACTCCATTTTTCGTTCTCAAGATTGCTTTGGCTATTTGGGGTCTTTTGTGTTTCCATACAAATTGTGAAATTTTTTGTTGTAGTTCTGTGAAAAATGCCAGTGGTAGTTTGATAGGGATTGCATTGAATCTGTAGATTGCTTTGGGTAGTAGAGTCATTTTCACTATGTTGATTCTTCCAGTCCAGGAACATGGTATATCTCTCCATCTATTTGTATCATCTTTAATTTCTTTCATCAGTGTCTTATAATTTTCTGCATACAGGTCTTTTGTCTCCTTAGGTAGGTTTATTCCTAGATATTTTATTCTTTTTGTTGCAGTGGTAAACGGGAGTGTTTTCTTAATTTCACTTTCAGATTTTTCGTCATTAGTGTATAGAAATGCAAGAGATTTCTGTGCATTAATTTTGTATCCTGCTACTTTACCAAATTCATTGATTAGCTCTAGGAGTTTTCTGGTAGCATCTTTAGGATTCTCTATGTATAGTATCATGTCATCTGCAAATAGTGACAGCTTTACTTCTTCTTTTCCGATTTGGATTCCTTTTATTTCTTTGTCTTCTCTGATTGCTGTGGCTAACACTTCCAAAACTATGTTGAATAATAGTGGTGAGAGTGGGCAACCTTGTCTTGTTCCTGATCTTAGTGGAAATGGTTTCAGTTTTTCACCATTGAGGACAATGTTGGCTGTGGGTTTGTCATATATGGCCTTTATTATGTTGAGGAAAGTTCCCTCTATGCCTACTTTCTGCAGGGCTTTTATCATAAATGGGTGTTGAATTTTGTCGAAAGCTTTCTCTGCATCTATTGAGATGATCATATGGTTTTTCTCCTTCAATTTGTTAATATGGTGTATCACATTGATTGATTTGCGTATATTGAAGAATCCTTGCATTCCTGGGATAAACCCCACTTGATCATGGTGTATGATCCTTTTAATGTGCTGTTGGATTCTCTTTGCTAGTATTTTGTTGAGGATTTTTGCATCTATGTTCATCAGTGATATTGGCCTGTAGTTTTCTTTCTTTGTGACATCTTTGTCTGGTTTTGGTATCAGGGTGATGGTGGCCTCGTAGAATGAGTTGGGGAGTGTTCCTCCCTCTGCAATATTTTGGAAGAGTTTGAGAAGGATAGGTGTTAGCTCTTCTCTAAATGTTTGATAGAATTCACCTGTGAAGCCATCTGGTCCTGGGCTTTTGTTTGTTGGAAGATTTTTAATCACAGTTTCAATTTCAGTGCTTGTGATTGGTCTGTTCATATTTTCTATTTCTTCCTGGTTCAGTCTCGGCAGTTTGTGCATTTCTAAGAATCTGTCCATTTCTTCCAGGTTGTCCGTTTTATTGGCATAGAGTTGCTTGTAGTAATCTCTCATTATCTTTTGTATTTCTGCAGTGTCAGTGGTTACGTCTCCTTTTTCATTTCTAATTCTATAGATTTGAGTCTTCTCCCTTTTTCTCTTGATGAGTCTGGCTAATGGTTTATCAAATTTGTTTATCTTCTCAAAGAACCAGCTTTTAGTTTCATTGATTTTTGCTATTGTTTCCTTCATTTCTTTTTCATTTATCTCTGACCTGATCTTTATAATTTCTTTCCTTCTGCTAGCTTTGGGTTTTTTTTGTTCTTCTTTCTCTAGTTGCTTTAGGTGCAAGGTTAGGTTGTTTATTTGAGATGTTTCCTGTTTCTTGAGGTAGGCTTGTATTGCTATAAACTTCCCTCTTAGCACTGCTTTTGCTGCGTCCCATAGGTTTTGGGTCGTCGTATCTCCATTGTCATTTGTTTCTAGGTATTTTTTGATTTCCCCTTTGATTTCTTCAGTGATCCCTTCATTATTAAGTAGTGTATTGTGTAGCCTCCATGTGTTTGTATTTTTTACAGATCTTTTCCTGTAATTGATATCTAGTCTCATAGCGTTGTGATCGGAAAAGATACTTGATACTATTTCAATTTTCTTAAATTTACCAAGGCTTGATTTGTGACCCAAGATATGATCTATCCTGGAGAATGTTCCATGAGCACTTGAGAAAAATGTGTATTTGTTGTTTTTGGGTGGAATGTCCTATAAATATCAGTTAAGTCCATCTTGTTTAATGTATCATTTAAAGCTTGTGTTTCCTTATTTATTTTCATTTTGGATGATCTGTCCATTGGTGAAAGTGGGGTGTTAAAGTTCCCTACTATGAGTGTGTTGCTGTCGATTTCCCCTTTTATGGCTGTTAGTATTTGCCTTATGTATTGAGGTGCTCCTATGTTGGGTGCATAAATATTTACAATTGTTATACCTTCCTCTTGGATCGATCCCTTGATCATTATATAGTGTACCTCTTTGTCTCTTGTAATAGTCTTTATTTTAAAGTCTATTTTGTCTGATATGAGAATTGCTACTCCAGCTTTCTTCTGATTTCCATTTGCATGGAATATCTTTTTCCATCCCCTCACTTTCAGTCTGTATGTGTCCCTAGGTCTGAAGTGGGCCTCTTGTAGACAGCATATATATGGGTCTTGTTTTTGTATCCATTCAGCCAGCCTGTGTCTTTTGGTGGGAGCATTTAATCCATTTACATTCAAGGTAATTATCGATATGTATGTTCCTATTCCCATTTTCTTAAATGTTTTGGGTTTGTTATTGTAGGTGTTTTCCTTCTCTTGTGTTTCTTGCCTAGAGAAGTTCCTTTAGCATTTGTTGTAAAGCTGGTTTGGTGGTGCTGAACTCTCTCAGCTTTTGCTTGTCTGTAAAGGTTTTAATTTCTCCATCACATCTGAATGAGAGCCTTGCTGGGTAGAGTAATCTTGGTTGTAGGTTTTTCTCCTTCATCACTTTAAGTATATCCTGCCACTCCCTTCTGGCTTGCAGAGTTTCTGCTGAAAGATCAGCTGTTAACCTTATGGGGATTCCCTTGTGTGTTATTTGTTTTTTTTCCCTTGCTGCCTTTAATATGTTTTCCTTATATTTAATTTTTGACAGTTTGATTAATATGTGTCTTGGCGTGTTTCTCCTTGGGTTTATCCTGTATGGGACTCTCTGTGCTTCCAGGACTTGATTAACTATTTCCTTTCCCATATTAGGGAAGTTTTCAACTATAACCTCTTCAAATATTTTCTCAGTCCCTTTCTTTTTCTCTTCTTCTTCTGGGACCCCCTATAATTTGAATGTTGGTGCGTTTAATATTGTCCCAGCGGTCTCTGAGACTGTCCTCAGTTCTTTTCTTTCTTTTTTCTTTATCCTACTCTGCAGTAGTTATTTCCACCATTTTATCTTCCAGGTCACTTATCCTTTCTTCTGCCTCAGTTATTCTGCTATTGATCCCGTCTAGAGTATTTTTAATTTCATTTATTGTGTTTTTCATCGTTGCTTCGTTCCTCTTTAGTTCTTCTACGTCCTTGTTAAATGTTTCTTGCATTTTGTCTATTCTATTTCCAAGATTTTGGATCATCCTTACTATCATTATTCTGAATTCTTTTTCAGGTAGACTACCCATTTCCTCTTCATTTGTTAAGTCTAGTGTGTTTTGACCCTGCTCCTTCATCTGCTGTGTGTTTTTCTGTCGTCTCATTTTGCTTATCTTACTGTGTTTGGGGTCTCCTTATCACAGGTTGCAGGTTCGTAGTTCCCCTTGTTTTTGGTATCTGTCCCCAGTGGGTAAGGGTGGTTCAGTGCGTTGTGTAGGCTTCCTGGTGGAGGGAACTAGTGCCTGAGCTCTGGTGGATGAGGCTGGATCTTGTCTTTCTGGTGGGCATGTCCACGTCTGGTGGTGTATTTTGGGGTGTCTGTGGCCTTATTATGATTTTAGGCAGCCTCTCTGCTAATGGATGGGGCTGTGTTCCTGTCTTGCTAGTTGTTTGGCATAGGGTGTTCAGCACTGTAGCTTGCTGGTCATTGAGTGATGCTGGGTCTTGATGTTGAGATGGAGATCTCTGAGAGATTTTTGCCGTTTGGTATTACGTGGAGCTGGGAGGTCTCTTGTGGACCAGTGTCCTGAAGTTGGCTCTCCCACCTCCGAGGTACGGCCCTGATGCCTGGCTGAAGCACCAAGAGCCTTTCATCCACACGGCTCAGAGTAAAAGGGAGAAAAAATAGAAAGAAAGAAAGAAAGAAAGAGGCTATAATATAGTGAAGTAAAATAAAGCTATTATAAAGCAAAGCTATACAGACAAAATCTCCCCCAGAAGCATATACATATACACTCACAAAAAAAAAGGAAAAGGGGAAAAATTAATATATCCTGCTCCCAAAGTCCACCTCCTGAATTTGGGATGATTCGTTGTCTATTCAGGTATTCAACAGATGCAGGCACATCAAGTTGTTTGTGGAGTTTTAATCCGCTGCTTCTGAGGTTGCTGGGAGAGATTTCCCCTCCTCGTCTCTGTTCGCACAGCTCCTGGGGATCAGCTTTGGATTTGGACCCGCCTCTGTGTGTAGGTCGCCTGAGGGCATCTGTTCCCCGCCCAGACAGGACGGGGTTAAAGGAGCAGCTGCTTCGGGGGCTCTGACTCACTCAGGCCGCAGGGAGGGAGGGGTACAGAGGAGGCGGGGCGAGCCTGTGGCGTCAGAGGCCGGCGTGACGTTGCACCAGCCTGAGGTGCGCAGTGCGTTCTCCCGGGGAAGTTGTCCCTGGATCACGGGACGCTGGCAGTGGCGGGCTGCAAGGGCTCCCGGGAGGGGCAGTGTGGAGAGTGACCTGTGCTCGCACACAGGCTTTTTGGAGGCAGAAGCAGCAGCCCCAGCGTCTCACGCCCGTCTCTGGGGTCCGCGCTGATCACCGCGGCTCGCGCCCTTCTCTGGAGTTCGTTTAGGCGGCGCTCTGAATCCCCTCTCCTTGCGCGCTGCGAAACAAAGAGGCAAGAAAAAGTCTCTTGCCTCTTCGGCAGCTGCAGACTTTTTCCCGGTCTCCCTCCCAGCCAGCTGTGGTGTGCCAACCCCTTCAGGCTGTGTTCACGCCGCCAACCCCAGTCCTCTCCCTGAGATCCGACCGAAGCCCGAGCCTCAGCTCCCAGCCCCGCCCGCCCCGGTGGCTGAGCAGACAAGCCTCTCGGGCTGGTGAGTGCTGGTCAGCGCCGAGCCTCCGTGCGGGAAGTGCGGGAATCTCTCCGCTTTGCCCTCCACACCCCTGTGGCTGCGCTCTCCTCGGTGGCTCCGAAGCTTCCCCCCTCTGCCACCCGCAGTCTCTGCCCGCGAAGGGGCTTCCTAGTGCGTGGAAATCTTTCCTCCTTCACAGCTCCCTCCCACTGGTGCAGGTGCCGTCCCTATTCTTTTGTCTCTGTTATTTCTTTTTTCTTTTGCCCTACCCAAGTACGGGGGGAGTTTCTTGCCTTTTGGGAAGTCTGACGTTTTCTGCCAGCGTTCAGTGGGTGTTCTGTAGGAGCAGTTTCACGTGTAGATGTATTTCTACTGTATCTGTGGGAAGGAAGGTGATCTCCGCGTCTTACTCTTCCGCCATCTTCTCTCCTCCCTTGTCTTGCTGTTGATTTTAGAGGAAATGCTTTCAGTTTTCACCATTGAGAATGATGATTGCTGTGGATTTTTTGTATATGGCCTTTATTATGTTGAGGTAGGTTCCCTCTATGCCCACTTTCTGGAAAGTTTTTATCATGAATGGCTGCTGAATTTTGTCAAAACTTTTTCTGCATCTATTGAGATGATCATATGATTTTTATTCTTCAATTTGTTAATATAGTTTATCATATTGATTGATTTATGTATATTGAAGAATCCTTGCATTCCTGGGATAAATCCCACTTGATCATGGCGTATGATCCTTTAAATGTGTTGTTGGATTCTGTTTGCTACTATTTTGCTGAGGATTTTTCCATCTATATTCATCAGTGATATTGGTCTGTAATTTTCTTTTTTTTTGTAGTATCTTTGGTTTTGGTATCAGGGTGATGGTGGCCTCGTAGAATGAGTTTGGGAGCATTCCTTCCTCTGAAATTTTTTGGAGGACTTTGAGAAGGATGGGTCTTAGCTCTTCTCTAAATGTTTGATAGAATTCACCTGTGAAGCCATCTGGTCCTGGACTTTTGTTTGTTGGAAGATTTTTAATCACAGTTCCAATTTCATTACTTATGATTGGTCTGTTCATATTTTCTATCTCTTCCTGGTTCAGACTTGGAAGGTTATAGCTTTCTAATAATTTGTCTATTTCTTCCAGGTTGTCAATTTTATTGGCATAGAGTTGTTTGTAGTAGTTTCTTTGGATGCTTTGTATTTCTGCAGTGTCTGTTGTAACTTCTCCTTTTTCATTTCTAATTTTATTGATTTGAGTCCTCTATTTTTCTTGATGAGTCTGGCTAATGTTTTATCAATTTTGTTTATCTTCTCAAAGAACCAACTTTTAGTTTTATTGATCTTTGCTATTGTTTTCTTTGTTTCTGTTTCATTTATTTCTGCTCTGATCTTTATGATTTCTTTCCTTCTGCTAACTTTGGGTTTTGTTTGTTCTTCTTTCTCTAGTTTCTTTAGGTGTAAGGTTAGATTGTTTATTTGAGATTTTTCTTTTTTCGTGAGGTAGGCTTGTATAGCTATAAACTTCCCTCTTAGAACTACTTTTCTGCATCTCATAGGTTTTGGATCATCATGTTTTCATTGTAATTTGTCTTTAGGTATTTTCTGATTTCCTCTTTGATTTCTTCAGTGATCTCTTGGTTATTTAGTAACGTATTGTTTAGCCTCCACGTGTTTGTGTTTTTTACGTTTTTTTCCTTGTAATTCATTTCTAATCTCACAGCATTGTGGTCAGAAAAGATGCTTGATTTGATTTCAATTTTCTTAATTTTACTGAGGCTTGATTTCTTACCCAAGATGTGATCTATCCTGTAGTATTTCCATGCGCACTTGAGAAAAAAGTGTAATCTGCTGTTTTTGGATGGAATGTCCTGTATATATCAATTAAATCTATCTGGTCTATTGTGTTATTTAAAGCTTCTGTTTCCTTATTTATTTTCGTTTTGGATGATCTGTCCATTGGTGTAAGTGAGGTGTTAAAGTCCCCCACTATTATTGTGTTACTGTCGATTTCCTCTTTTATAGCTGTTAGCAGTTGCTTTATGTATTGGGGTGCTCCTATGTTGGGTGCATATATATTTATAATTGTTATATCTTATTCTTGGTTTGATCCCTTGATCATATGTAGTGTCCTTCCTTGTCTCTTGTAACCTTCTTTATTTTAAAGTCTATTTTATCTTATATGAGAGTATTGCTACTCCAGCTTATTTTTGATTTACTTTTGTATGGAATATCTTTTTCCATTCCCTCACTTTCAGTCTGTATGTCCCTAGGTCTGAAGTGGGTCTCCTGTAGACAGCATATAGATGGGTCTTGTTTTTGTATTCATTCAGCGAGCCTGTGTCTTTTGGTTGGAGCATTTAATCCATTCACATTTAAGGTAATTATCAATATGTATGTTCCTATTATCATTTTCTTAATTGTTTTGGGTTTGTTTGTACGTCCTTTTCTTCTCTTGTGTTTCCCACTTAGAGAAGTTCCTTTAGCATTTGTTGTAGAGCTGGTTTGGTGGTGCTGAATCCTCCTAGCTTTTGATTGTCTGTAAAGCTTTTGATTTCTGCATCAAATCTGAATGAGATCATTGTGAGATAGAGTAATCTTGGTTGTAGGTTCTTCTCTTCATCACTTTAAGTATATCATGCCACTCCCTTCTGGCTTGTACAGTTTCTGCTGAGAAATCAGCTGTTAACCTTACAGGAGTTGCCTTGTATGTTATTTGTCATTTTTCCCTTGCTGCTTTCAATAATTTTTCTTTGTCTTTAATTTTTGCCAGTTCGATTACTATGTGTCTCAGCGTGTTTCTCCTTGGGTTTATCCTCTATGTGACTCTCTGCGCTTCCTGGACTTGGGTGGCTATTTCCTTTCCCATGTTAGGGAAGTTTTTGAGTATAATCTCTTCAAATATTTTCTCAGGTCCTTTCTCTCTCTTTTCCTTCTGGGACCCCTATAATGCGAATGTTGTTGCATTTAATGTTTTCCCAGAGGTCTCTTAAGCTGTCTTCATTTCTCTTCATTATTTTTTCTTTATTCTGTTCCGCAGCAGTGAATTCTACCATTCTGTCTTCCAGGTCACTTATCCGTTCTTGTACCTCAGTTATTCTGCTATTGATTCCTTCTAGTGTAGTTTTCATTCCAGTTATTGTATTATTCATCTCTGTTTGTTTGTTCTTTAATTCTTCTAGTCCTTTGTTAAACATTTCTTGCATCTTCTCGATCTTTGCCTCCATTCTTTTTCCGAGGTCCTGGATCATCTTCACTTTCATTTTTCCGAATTCTTTTTCTGGAAGGTTGCCTATCTTCACTTCATTTAGTTGTTTTTCTGGGGTTTTATCTTGTTCCTTCTTCTGGTACATAGTCTTCTGCCTTTTCATCTTGTTTATCTTTCTGTGAATGTGGTTTTTGTTCCACAGGCTGCAGGACTGTAGTTTTTCTTGCTTCTGCTGTCTGCCCTCTGGTGGATGAGGCTATCTAAGAGGCTTGTGCAAGTTTCCTGATGGGAGGGACTGGTGGCATGTAGAGCTGACTGTTGCTCTGGTGGTCAGAGCTCAGTAAAACTTTAATCCACTTGACTGCTGATGGGTGGGGCTGGGTTCTCTCCCTGTTGGTTGTTTGGCTTGAGGCAACCTGACACTGGAGCCTACCTGGGCTCTTTTTTGGGTCTAATTGCAGACTCTGGGAGGGCTCACGCCAAGGAGTACTTCCCAGAACTTCTGCTGTCAGTGTCCTTGTCCCCAGGGTGAGCCACAGCCACCCCCCACCTCTGCAGGAGACCCTCCAGCACTAGCAGGTAGGTCTGGTTCAGTTTCCCCTGGGTTTACTGCTCCTTCCCCTGGGTCCCAATGCACACACTACTTTGTGTGTGCCCTCGAAGAGTGGAGTCTCTTTTCCCCCCAATCCTGTCGAAGTCCTGCAATCAAATCTCACTCCCATTAGCCTTCAAAGTCTGATTCTCTAGGAATTCCTCCTCCTGTTGCCGGACCCCTAGGTTGGGAACCTGACGTGGGGCTCAGAACCTTCAATCCAGTGGGTAGACTACTGTGGTATAAGTGTTCTCCAGTCTGTGAGTCACCCACCCAGCAGTTATGGGATTTGATTTTACTGTGATTGCGCCCCTCCTACCATCTCATTGTGACTTCTCCTTTGTCTTTGGATGTGGGGTATCTTTTTGGTGAGTTCCAGTGTCTTCCTGTCAATCATTGTCCAGCAGCTAGTTGTCATTCTGGTGTTCTTGCAAGAGGGAGTGAGAGCATGTCCTTCTACTCTGCCATCTTGGTTCCTAATCCTCTTTCCGTTATTCTTATCATCAACATGAAGACTGGGGTTTTCTAATGCAGACAAATCTGTAAGTTGTTATCTATACTTTGCTCAGAATGCATAGCAGCCTTGCTCCATGTGAAACACTTAGCCATCAGCAACTTGCAATTCAGAATCAGCAGCTCTCTGGGGGCAGATTCAGACGTGTAAAATAATCATGCAAGGGTTGTTGATTTGCGTTTCTGCCTCAAACTGAAAGAAATTAGCAATTAACCATCTTTGGGATATTTCCACAGCTGGGTCTTGATTCATGATCAGTCAAAAGCAGAAATCAGGAATTATGATAAAAGGAACCATGCTTAGATACCAGGTTGCCTAATACCAACTCAATCCATCCATCAACAAAATGCATTGTTTGCCTACTGTGAACTTGGTCATTCTGGTACTGCCTCTGCCAAAACTCTCCCTGACTACACCAGTCCTCACAGACCTCTCTCCTCTTAGTCCAACATTCATGGACTTGCTGGTCTTTTAACCCCACCACAATGAACTCTTCTCATGGGACCACATCCTTCATGAAGGCAGTGTGTAACCTTGGGAAACACTGTATCTTTGGTACTATTTTGTGAGGGAGCATGTCTTTTTTTCATAAGTTCTACTCCTTAATGGCCACATAGAACCATGACCAAGTCAGTGGAAGTTTGAGGAAAAAATATCCTGCTTAACAAAAGAAGAACTTTCTTACAGGCAGAAAAATCTACCAGTTAGATGGCTGCCCCCAAGAGAGTGAGTATCCTCCAAATGGGTATTGTTCAAGCAAAAACTATACAATCATCTGACAGTGAGGATGTAGACAGAGAATTGAAAAGTTTGGAAGGGCAGTTAGACAACTTGAGCTCCAATTCCCTTTATATATAGATTCTATAATTCTATGCATTGCAAAGTACACTGAATGGTTACCAGCACAAGGGATAAACAGTAGAGCTGGAGAAACAAGATCTACAAACCTAAATAATTAGTAAATAGGTTCTTGTAAAAAACAGCATTCTTCATTGACATACTAATAAAGCATAGAGTTAACTATTGTATTAGCTATTCACTTTAAAATACTTCAATATAGAGAGTGGGACATTATGGCTGTCATTATTAGTCAGGTTAAGCGACAACCCAAGTCGTCCTAGTATATTCACTGGATCAGCTAGCATTTCTAATCAGGAAGCCCTTATTCCAGAAGTAACATCTATAAGTGCTTCTTTTATCCAGAGGGGCAGAGGATTTGTGGAGACTGTGAACCCTGGAATCAGACTGCCTCCATTGGAATCCTGGCTCTGTTATTTACTAGTTATAATATCTCAGGAATTTAACTTACCTGCACTTCAGTTTCTGAATCTGTAAAATGGGAATAATACTAGTGACTGCCTTATAGCCTGCTAAGAGGATTAAATGAATTAATATGGATATCATTTTTAGAGTAATATATACCACATAGTAAATGCTGTATAAGTGTTAAACAAATAAAATCAGTTGATATCAGATACCTTGCTTAATAACACGCTAAATGTCAGAAATGGGTTCTCACTGGTGAAATTAAAGGTATTCAAATTGTGTAGATTGGTTAGCATAACCTAAAGACACTCTCTGTCTTTCTACCCTTGCATGAACAGGATATAAGAGCAAGGCTAGCAGGCATGACATTCAAGATTTAATCCTTAATTATTCTGGGTCCAGCAATTGAGTCAAAGGATTCTGGTTCCTGATGCCAACTGTAAAGGGAACAGAATCCTGCCTTGAAATATTATCATTTTGCCTTGATTAGACATTTAATGTATGAAGGTAATTAGAACAGTGAAAACATAAAGAACTGTAATTCATGGAGCTTCCAACAGATTATATGAACATTTGTTTGCCTACCTGCTAATGAATATTTGTGTAATAATTATATTTATATGACAGAATTTGTTCTGAGACTTGCTTTTATTATAGGCCAGTGGAGAGGTTGTGGGGGAGAAACTAACTCTCCATATCAAATAAAAATTTGTAGGATTACCTACAAAGATGGTCTATCCTAAGAAGTGCATAATGGCCAAACTGAATTAGGTTCACGTCACAAGAAAAGGAGAATAGACTAGGGTATATGATGGTGCAGTGGTTCAGTATGATCCACTGAACCCAGTAATTCAGAAGGATCTGAGACAGTAGCAGAGAGCGTGAAACTTGAGCCTCTGTAAATGGATGAAACATAGGTAACAGTAGTAATAAAGATAGGAAGGAAAGTGTGAGAGTGACTGAGATTCTGAGATAATGAGGAGTAGGAATATAAAGTTTGGCTAAAAGGGGTAACGTCAAAATATGGAGAGATTAGAGGTTAGGCAAGTGGTTTTTGGCTGGGTGGACAATGCATAGCTTCCTAATATGGCTTCTCTCAGTGCTTTACAGAAATGCTCTCCTGCACATCATCAATGATCTCCTAGATCCCAAAGTGTTATCTCAGTTCTTCCCTTTGTCCACCTTTCTGAAGTGTTTGACCTGTGATGTACCTTCCCTTCTGGAAGATGACAAGCACAAAGGCGGAAATGCTGGCCTTGGGTCCTTGAGAGAGTTGGAGCTGGAGGTCCAGATTTGCAAAAGTGGAAGTGTTGATGCTGTGGCAAGGGGTAAGGGTACGCTGTGCTGGGGTGCCCAGATGCCAAGAACTGTGACAGAACCTTGGATGGTGATGACATTGAGAGGGCAGGGAGAGAGATGGGCAGGGGAGCAGCGATCAGAATACAGGAAGGGAATCAGGGAGCTCAGAGAGAGAAACCAAAGGATGATGTGGGTGCTCAGTGATGCATACCTCTTGTGGGTGGCTCTGGGAGTTGCTAGGGCTGAGGGTGTATCTCCGTGTTTGCAGAGAGGATAGGGAGGACAGTGAATACATCAGACCTGCCTACCAGTTTATTAACTCCATGGATGCATCCACCTAGAAAATATCGATGATTCACTGAGATAATGATTTTCCTTTTTATCTCTTCCTGTAGTTCCTCTTACCTGCTTCATCGGTAAATTAAACCACAAAATGAGGGAACCTGTGTGTCTCTTCTTGACAAAGCATAGGCCCTGTTGCCATGGGACTCCCTGCAGTTTTCCACTATGAGAATTATTATAAAGATATGTGCACAAGAAGAACAGATGAAAGGACTCATCAAAATGAATGTGTAATTACATTTTTTACAACACTATCTTCTAATCAGTGGGGAATGTTTGCATTTAAAGCATTTGGAATTAAAAGTAATTGGTTTAATCTATGTTGTGTTTCTTTCTGCAGGCTCTGGACACCCCATATTAATAAACTTCCTTCAATTTTTTTAATAGAATATAAAGGACAATACTCTAGTGAACGGAGTCGTTCATCCATCCAACAGATATTTACTGAAAGCCTCTCATGTGCTGGCGAGTGTCCCAGGCACTAGAGATACAGAAATGAACATAGTAAAAAATGCTCCTGCCCTCAGGGAGCTTGCATTCTGGATATTCTGAAAAGGTCACACAGACAACAAATTTTAATTTATTTTGTCAGCTGTTTTGCTTAAATAAGTTTTGAAATCTGTCTGCTTCACTTTCCTTATCTACTAAAAAAACTTAGAACACAGTTAAATACTCAACAAATGTGTTAAATTCAGGGGATGATGTATGCAGAAAACTAGAAAGCAACATACCTAATTAATTCAGAAATCATCATGGGTTGGACCACCTTGGAGGTCAATTGGCCTGTGACTTTTATAGTGCTGCTTGCTCTTGGAGGAGGGACAATCATGTTTGATGGATAAACTCCTCTCTGTTTCTGGTGCCACTGCTGGGTATTCATTGTCATTACAAATCCCACTTCCAGGAGCCTCACCCATTGGGAGCTTATTTGGTTTACTTGGTTTACACTCAGCATAAAGTGTCTGAGTGAACTTTTAAACTCTTGGCTGTGCCCTATATAATGCTTATGAAAAGTTAAAATTCCTTTTTAACATTAGTAAAAAGCTTTTGTTATCATTATATTTAGTTCTTTCTGTTAGAACAAAATAAATGGAGCTTTTCTGCCACCTTGCTCTGCAAAGCTAACCAGGTCCTGGTTAATTTACGACCACTGGAATGTGCATGCTTAGCTGAGGTCCTCAAGATCTATAGAACAATAAGAGGGAGGTCATCATTACATTGTCCTGTTATGCACTTAGTAAGGGGTAGAAGAGGTAGATATCAGGCCTGCTTTTGGCAGAATGATCACTTGGGGCAGCAAGGTCTGAGAAAACATTTACATGATTCTTTCCAGTCTTTGTGAATAACATTCACATAAACTCTAATGAATATGTTGGTTTCATAGCGAAATTAAGTCCAAACAAATGGTAAGGTGAAGATTGAATAAGATGTGCAGAAGGTAGTGTAATATTGTAGTCACATGGCCAGTGGAAAATCAGCATCAACATTAGTATCATTGGCCCACATCTTCCTGTGGGAAGAAAATATGGGAAGCACATATATCCGAAAGGTATATATTTGAAAAAAATTAAAACACTAATTAGAAAAGATACATGTACCCCAATATTCATAGCAGTATTATTTACAATTGCCAAAATATGGTAGCAACCTAAATGTCCATCAACAGATAAATGGATAAAGAAGATGTGGTACATATATACACAATGGAATATTATTCAGCCATAAAAAAAAGAATGAAATTTTGCTATTTGAAGCAACATGGATGGGCTTAGAGAGCATTATGCTAAATGAAATAAGTCAGAGAGAGAAAGACAAATACTGTATGATATCACTTATATGTGGAATCTTAAAAATACAACAAACTAGTGAATAAAACAGAAAAGAAGCAGACTCACAGATATAGAGAACAAACTAGTGGTTACCAGTGGGGAGAGGGAAGAGGGGAGGGGCAATATAGCAGTGGGGGGTTAAGAAGTATAAACTATTAGGTATAAAATAAGCTACAAATATATATTGTACAGCACAGGGAATATAGCCAATATTTTATAATAACTGTAAATGGAATATAACCTTTAAAAATTATTAATTACTATAATGTGCACCTGTAACTTATATAATATTGTAAATCAACTATACTTCAATAAAAATAATAGAAAAATAAAATATGGAAAGCATCCCAGTATTCACGACTTTTTTTTTTATGAGTCTAGTGTGAGGAATCTGTGGCCTGGTGATTTACTATAAAATTAAAAAAAAAAATTTGTAATATTAACAGATTTTTAATACTGTAAAGTTGAAAAAAATTCACAGTGTAAAGAAGAAAATGAAAGCCATCTAAATTAAAGTTCCACCACCCTGAGATAACTACCATTAACATTTTATGCCTACACAACACATAGCTTAAATTTTTACTTAAATGATATATGAAACATGCTGTTTTTGAATGTGACATCTTAAATCTTTTATTTTTTATGTCCTCTCTCCACCTTGTCATGTTTAACTGCCAAGTGTGCATCTCCCCATACCTTTCCCAGGTCATATAATCATATATAAACACATATTATAGGGAAGTTTTTAAGTCATTGTTTTACAAAAGTAGAATTCATTATATATACATCTCTCCCTATTGCTTTTGTAAGTTAACAATAAGTTGTAGAAGTCCTTCAGGTTCATTGGTATGGATTGAAATCATTCTTTAAAAAAGCTGCATACTCTTTCATGTCATAGATAAACCACAATATATTCATTCATTCTCCCACTGATGAATATTCCTTTTGTTTACAGGTTTTGCCCCTATAAAAAAGGCTGCAATCCATTTTTCTTGTTCATTTATCTTTACACTTGGTGCTTTTCTGTCCAGGGGAAGATTCCCAGAGGTGAGATTGGCTGTGCCACTAAGAATTTGGATGGAGAGGTAATTCAGCAAAATGGAATTTGCTTTCTGGAAGAGGGGTATGACTGATAAAACTAGAGACAAAAAAGGTCAAGCAAATATTAGATGGTCGCTGTCATGCTCTGAACATCAGATGTGCTCTAAAAATGGATGTTGATTAAAGGAATGAATGAGTGAAGGAATAATTGCAGAATTCCTCCTGTCCCCCTATTGTTGTAAATCCTTCGGTGAAGTGATAAAAACAGATTGCTCTTGTTCTTCTGTTGTATAAACCCCATTTCATTTGCCTCTGGAATTTAGTGATCTGGGTATGACTAGCCCGTTAATTCATGGCTATTTCTTGTTACACTTTACGTACCTAAGGTTTATTCATGTTGTGATAACCTACCTGAATTCCTCAGGAGGCCAAGATGTCCAAGTCCCCCCAGACACTGCGTCCTCAAGGCATTAGCATTCTCTCAGTCATTTCTACTCAGGACACCTATCATACCGTGTTAGTGCTGTTTAGTGATACATTTTCCCAAAGGTTCTTTTCCTTTTACTTCTCTCATGTTCTCTTCCAGTTTTAATTGTAAATTTGCCAGACAGCTGTCAGATGTCAGCACATTGAAGGCTTTAGTCATCTGATGGCCACTTTCCACATTTTCACTTCAAATATTTGCATTTTTATCTCCATACATAAATCTCTCCCTGGGTATTTATATACCAAATCCAGATTTGGATTAATTAACTTGGATGTACTACTCATAAAATGAAAGGACATTCTAGTTCTAGAATGAAACACTTACATTTAGATTCTTACAGTTGAGAAAGTCGAGGCTCATTATTTCACTCACTTGCTAATTTCTAACGGCCCCTTGGTGTGCGAACTAGAAAACTTGAACAACTTAATCACCCATGAATTAGTTGACACAAAAAGCAGCAGAATTTCATTTCAAAAACACATCAATATTAGGATACATTGTCCATAATATTTTAAAATATTCATGAATGACATTTTTTAACTGTGACCAAATTTGGTAAATTTGTCTATGCATTCTGTGAATGTATGAATAACAGTGTACCAAGATTACAGTGAAAATATTTTTTAAGTTTTTCCTGAGGTGTTTTTTAGGGTTTTTTTTTTTTTTTGCGCTTCAGGAAATGACGAGACCACTACCTCTGCATAACCCAAGAGGAGGCCCCTCTTTTGCTCTGTCTTCAGTTAACCCTCAAGCACCCCTCAGAGTCTGTAAGTCACGGATCTCCTGTCTAAAGCTGGGACTGAGAGCCCTTAGGGACATGAAGGAAATAAGGTTTAAATGGCAAAACAGGGAGGCTTCCTTTTAAATGCTAGAGACTGCAAAGGAGAAGATGAAGAAGAAAGCAGGAGAACAACTACAATAATGAGAACAACTAATATCTATTGAGTGCTTACTAATTGACCGCAATTTACATGCCTATTGTATGTATCTGTATAGGAAGTTTGCAAAATTGGTTTGCAAGTATTACCATTTCCAGGAGAAAACGGAGACTCTGACACATAAATTTCCCAAGTTACTCAATTGGTGAATTAAAGCCATGGACTGGAACCCGCTTGTGTCTGCCCCAAAAGTCCTTTATACAGTCAGACCTACGCTTGCCGCGATTCCGCCCCGCCTCGGTTCCGCCTCCCAGGTAGGAGGGCCGACTGTGCTAGGCCATTTTATACAAGGGACTTGAGAGGGCGCCTGTTTTGGTGTGGGCCGGGATCTTGGAACCAGTCCTCAATGGATACTGTATCACCATTTCCCTCTGTGGAAGAAGTACTCCTCAGGGCCTGTGACCTTTGGGAAACTTGAGTGCTGCAGCAGGTAGAAGCCCTCTGTTTCTGTGGCTCATCATCTGCCCTTACCTCTTGCCCCCCCCCTCATTTCTAGTATCCAGATACCTAGCAGGGCTGCCTGCTGGAGGGGCCTCGGTTGGCTCTGGCCAATTCTTTTTCTGCTTTTTACCCTTGCCATGCCCTGCCTGGCCTCACTTTGCTCCAGTCTTCCCCACATCCTGCCCAGGAGTCATGCCCCTCGCCATATCCTCATCTCTAAGACTCATTTGATGGCGGGGTTCCTTAAAGCTTGTTGGCTAGCTTGTGGGATGGAAGAAGTTACAGGGGACGTGTCAATCAGTGCAGGAGACCCAACCCCTGCAGCACTTGGCCCTCCGGTCCAGGTACCTCGGCGGCCTTGCTTCATGCACACCGGGAAGCACTTAACCTGTGGGTATAAGTCAGGACGACAGGCTGGCCTCCCAGCTCCAGAACTGAATATTTATCTTCCTAATCTAATTTAAATATGGAACATAAATACAAGGTTTGATGATTCCTGACTCCTCTATTGTCTGCTGCTTATTTGAAAGTATTGAGGACAAAGATCGCAGCCTGCCTACTGTTTCAATAAACAAAGGATACTGCCACTGTAAAGCCATCAGCCACTGCAGGCACCGCTGACGGTGCACCCTGAGGGGATTTAGGATGGAGAAAAACTAGATACTGTCCCTAGATAGTTAAGATGTATATCAAAGGAATGATTCAATAAGCCCTGGCTCTTGCATCTTCCCATGCAGAGAAAAGCACTAAAATATTTAACTTGAAATGACTGTTTTTTGTGATTAGCAGTAATGTCTTGATGTTCGACTACATTTTTTTTCCCCAACAAATCTCCTAAGTATCCCGGTTCCTCCCTTAGGTCTTCAGAACTGTCCCTTAGAGCTCTCTGGGGGGCTGCCATCCCGGGCTACAGCTGAAAGCTGTCAGTTAACTGCATTCTGAACTTTCTGCAAATGAGCAAGGAGGTAAGACCAGATTCTGATGTTACTCCGACAGCATTATATTTCCCTCCCAGAAGGCCTATTTTGGAAGCATCAAACCTAAGAACAAATAAACACTACTTTTTTGGGACAATGACCTATAGCTCCTATTCCCTTTACAATTACAGTTTTCAAGTTAAGCTTTGTTCATTGAGTGGCTGTCCTGTTGCTGCTGTTTACCTATGACTGTGCACTGGATCATCTTCTCCATGTCCTGGTGATGCTCACTAGTGGCAAACACAGTGAAGGTGCTTCAAGGACTTGTGAATGAGAAACGTTGCCTGCCGTATCAGTAAACAAAGGATGTTGCAGCCATCAAGCCATCATACCCGCTGGTGAGCCCTGAGGAAACTCAAGATGGAAACAGGATATCTGCCATCAAGCAGTCAAACACTGTGGCCATCCTCAATGGTGCATCCTGAGGAGACTCAGGATGAGGAAGCACAGGGTACTGGCCTTGGCTAGCTGAACTGCATATCAAAGGAATGATTTTAATGAGCCCAGACTTTTGCATCTTCCCATACATAGAAAAGCACTGAATTCATTAATTGAGATGTCTGGTTTTCTTTAATTAACAATAATTTTTTTGGCGTTCTGAATTTCCTGGTCTTTGTTGCAAAAACTACATATCCTGGCTCCTCCCCACCCTCTTGGGAGCCATCCCTCAGAGTGATCCTTGAGCCTGCCTCCCGGGCTTGAAGTCCTCAGAAAGTCTGCTAAATAAAACATAATTCTCAACTTTTACATTGTGCTAGACTGAGTTTCTAAATTCAGTCCTAGATTAATTTTCTAAATTATGTGAAATATAGTTTATAACTGAAAATAATAAATTTATTTTTTAAATTGAAAAACATGGGTACGATTTTTTTAATGTTTATTCAAATATTTACTGCTTGATGAAAATTATTTTACAGAGGTTTGTCTAAACATGGGAAAATTCAGTCCTATATTAATTTTCTAAATTATGTGAAATATAGTTTATAACTGAAAATAATAAATTTATTTTTTAAATTGAAAAACATGGGTACGATTTTTTTAATGTTTATTCGAATATTTACTGCTTGATGAAAATTATTTTACAGAGGTTTGTCTAAACATGGGAAAATTCACTCACTATAATTTCTAATTATGACCAAACTTGAAAGTCAATGGCCTTTCAACATCCACATCTTATTGTTCAATATTCTTGAAAATATAAGGCCCCACTAGTCCTTGTGGGCACAGCGCCTATCAGCTAACCAACCTCTTAATGGCACAAGGAACAAAACGCTTCACCATTACAAAACTCAAAGGATACAAACCAGAGTTTGTTCAAAACGTCTCTTCACTGTTCCAGCTCTATCCCAACTTGGAGGGTGGGAAATCACAATTTGTGAACCCAGGTTAGTGAAGGACATATTTCCCCATGGACCAAATGTTTGATATTTTGCTTAGGAAGGGTAATGAATACACAAGGGAAAATGGAGAGTTTCATTGTAAAATGCCATACAACTGCTTTCATTTAGATGATTACTTTTACCTTGTCTTTTCTTAGTAAATGGCTTTCAGAGTTAGTTGTTTCAGAACACCACATCAAAACAAAGTGTTTTTTCTGTTTCTGTTTTATTTTTATTGAATTTAAAATATCTTTGTTGTCAACCATTAGGTTGTCAAACTTCTGTCAATTTTTGTTCATCTGTTTTTAAAAATTGTCCAGAGTTCAGTGGGCAGGACCCCCTTTCCAGGAATGGGTGTGCCCTAAGCAAGGACTTGTGACACTCAGTTCCATGTGGCTGGCTTCCTCTCCATCAGGGAACTCATCTGATGGGTCATTCCTGGTTCTTACATATTTGGAACAGCTCCCCTTCCCTAAATCAGCCCTCAACCTCTCTGGTCCCTGAGGCAGACTGCTCCTTGTTATGGAGATGATGTATCAATTTCTCACAGACAGATGTGCTTAAATATATTTATTAATAATATATTTTGCTATTCTAAGTGTCTTCATTTGGTTCTGACACTTAAGCTTGCATTTTCTCAGAGGTGACAGAAGAAAACAAAGATGTCATTTCTTAGCTTTCAGGTGTTAAAAGTTGCAGCCTCAGCATAGGACAAACATAATTAGAAAAAAAATTTACTGACTGAGCATAATCCTCCTTCCAGGCATGAAGCAAGAAGAGCCTCTGATGGGAAAGGCATAATTGGAGAGGGAACAAGAGTCAGACCTTCGTAAGTGCTGGTAGACTCGGGCTTGACTAGGTGGGTAGGCGAGGGAGTGGGGGCAGTGTTTGATAGAACTCTCTAGGTTAACTTTGGGAAACCCAGGAGTAGAATATCTTGTGTGCTGCTTTCTGCCTGGAGATCTGAGAGATGGTCAGTCCCACCCTGAGCTCCTGTGCCACTAGGACCCCAGAAAGAGAGTGGAGGTGTGTATACGGGGCTGCCAGGAGTAGCAGACCAGGCTGAGGCATCCTCAGAGAGAACCCCGCCCCACAGCAAGTGCCCTCCTGTGTGGCTGAGAGAGGACCCACCGGCCTCCCCTGACAGAGGCCTGCAAGCATGAGTGGGCCTTTCCTGTGTCAGAGAGAGGGATGGATTCAGGGATTTCAGGTTCAGAACAAGAAAGAGTTCTGTGACAGACACCCATGGAGATGTGGTCATCCAGCAGGTGCCAAGGAAGAGAAGTGACACCATCCAGGGACTGAAGGGGACCACATTTCAGCAGATGTCAGGGACCAATCATTTGCCCTGGAGTTAAGTCCACCCTGTGTAATCGAGAGAGGGAAAGTACTGAATTTCACTGAGACTATTCCTAAAAACAAGTTTGTACTTCAGACTGGCAATTCCAAATCAACTTAGCTATTTTAGGACTCATACTGGAAAAATACGGTACCAAACAGAGGTTCAGGTGAGCTATAGGAAAGTAAAGTTATATTTTGCACACCCAAGTTTGTGACCTGAGTACGTCTACTAGCCATTGGATTATAAATTGACTTCCGGGGATGTTTCCCTAAATGTGCCAGCCGGTTGAAGTGTCTGCTTTCTTTGGCAGTTATATTTATTGGCATAGCTAAATCCATGGCTGTTTTAGCTTGTATGTCTGACTTTTAATGAGCTTTATTTGTCTAAGTCCAAGCTGGAGAGATGCACCCACTCTCAGGGTACTGGCAACCACGAAAGGCAGAATCTGCCGAGCTGAGGACAGAATCTGACATGGTGACATGTCTCAGATGAGGCTCTCCTGGAGTCACATTAATGCGAGCACTTGGATGGAAGCCCTGAAACCAAGAGCATAGAGGCTCCATCTTACTTACATTTTCATCAAGTACCCAGATTGGTTCATGAGGACATAAGTTCTCAATAAATGTTGAAAAATTTGAGCCAAACTAAATGTATTTTCCCTCTTTTTGATTCCTAATGTCTTTCCTAACCTTGCTAACTTAGCCCTTTCCTCCCGGACAGCACTTTCCTCTCTGGAGAGGGTGGTGCCCCCACGAGGGCTTGCTGTGCTGCTGCTTCGAGAATCACAGCATCAGGCACCCAAGTTCTCAGGTCCACTCCCACCCAGGCAAGAGACTGAGGACACAGGAGGTGAACACTGGAGGAGGGGAGAGGCAGGAAAGACCAAATGGGACCACAAAGCCCAACTGCGGAGCAAGTCATTTGGCAGGGGCTTATTTTAAACTTCACGCCTCAGTGACTCTCTGTGGAAGAGAAAAAGTTCACCTATCTTGAGTATAGTTCTCCACAAAGAGGAGTCTGTGTCTCGGTGGCAGAATGCAGGAGAACATTCTCATTGGATCATCTCAAACCCATCTGCTGTCCCTGAGCATGTGGGTATCAGAGGCTGACTCAGTGGTTCTTAACAGTGGACAGCTTGGCCCTAGGGAACATCTGGCCATGTCTGGGGACATTTTGGCTGTCACAGCTGTGGGGAAAAATGCTACTGGCCTCTAGTGTGTAGAGACAAAGGATACTGCTAAACATGTTTGACCCCAGCAAAGAATAATCTGGTCCAACATGTCAATAGTGCTGCTGTTAAGAAACCCTGGGTTAACATTTTAATTTAAATTGTATTAAAAATGTAAATATTCAAAAAACAATTTACTGGTATGTGTTAGTTACACCTCAGGCACGACAGCCATAGCAAGATTACCATACTGAATGGACAATATTTCAAACATCACTCGATAAGTAATTGACAAAATATGACCCTTGTCTTTGTCAGAAGTTTGTGGAAGTGGTAAAAGAGAGGATAAGCAGTGATCTTGGCACCCACCAAGTGTAAACACCCTGCATATTGCGACTGGCCACTTTGCTGGTGAAGCCTGTAGATTCTGTTGCACTGCAAGGAATGCCTTGGTGCATGGGCCACACCTCCCCCCTTGGGGAGTGAAACACTCCCAGAGGCTGCACTGAGCACTCTCAGCTGAGTCCCTCCCTAAACACTGCTCTAGGCTGGGGTGAGCAGCCTTGCCCAAAGTCACCTCAGGCACCTCCTCAGTCAGCTTGAGGCTAATGACTTGTCTGAGAGGGAATGTAATCAATTCGAGGTTATGCCGAGGGGCCCTCCTAGCCCCTGAGCTCCCAGTGGGATCACCTGAGGCTTTTGTGTGCCTGCAGTGCAGTTGCTCCTCCCTCTGCCCAGTCCTCAGGCCTCCCTCCTCCTCATCAGCCCTTGGTGCTGAAGGTCCTCCCCAGTGAACCTTCTCAGAGCTTGTTTCCCAGGGAACCCACATTGGGATATGCACAGATATAATAATTTGGGGCAAATTTAACAGTACCATGTAAAGATCTCTTTAGGACACATTAAGGTTTCAGAACAGTACAGAACAAACCAGTTGATAATTCATATGAGAACATTTTGTGTTCCTGTATCCCAAGAGGGTTGGAGGGATAGTGAAAGAGAAAGTACTCTCAATGGATACAAAGCTACTCCTTGAAATGATGTATGATGACTTACTGGAAGTAGAATGTGGGTAAACAATGTGATGTCACTGGACCAGTCTCTTTCTTATTTAAAAGTTTCAGTTTCTGGGATTTTTTGCTTGTTTGTTTGTTTGTTTGTTTTCCTACAAATATCCACATGCCATTTATTGAAACTGACTAGGTGGGCTATGACATGGGAAGGACTCTGTAGTAAGTACAGCCTGCCCACTCACCTTACAATTCTGTGTTCAAAGAAGCCCGTCGCTTCCCCTTCATTTGATTTATCATCTTTAGTAGCAATATATGCTTAAATCATAAGAGACAGGGAAAAATAGAGAACAATTTTTTCTACTTCAGTTTGTATTTCTAATGGGGGGAAAGAGTTTAGCAAAGGTCTTTCAGCTTTTCCCCATAGGAATCTGTATTTTTATGTAAATTATATTTATATAATGGGATTTGTTCTCCAAATTCTCTTATGGTCTGTATGGTCTCTTATGATTCATCTCATTTGCAGACACTACAGAAGATATGAAAAGTGTTGCTATGCAAGACTAAGGGCACTGATTTTTTTCTGTTATTGATTATAATAATGATGTAGATGCATATCAGTAACATATGCAGAGCAGACAATAGGTGTGTGGGTTGAATGGGGAATTGGAAATAAAAGTGGAGATTGAATTATATCCCAGTAAGGCTGCTCATCTTTGTAGTGCTTATTCTTTAAGCATTTTAAACCCCTAGGGACTTATTTCATGTTGGCATTCAGTCAGAAGGCATTGCATTACACACCTGTCTCTATTTCAATCTAATTGAAGGTTATTTTATTCCTGATGAGTGCCCATATTGTTATAATGTATGAAATATGATTTATATTGGAATAACACAGGACTAATTTTTTTTTTTTGCTACCAGTTATCACACTCTTGTATTTATGTCACACTCTTCCCTCCTTTGATAAGGCAAAGTGCTTTCATAAAGTCTCACTTATTTTCATAAAATTTCTGAGGGATAGATTGGGCAGGTTTAAACATTTTTTTCACTATGAATTAGGAAATTGGGACTTAGAAAGTGTTGCCCTTATACCACATATTGGTTTGGGGCACAGTAAGTTGCCATCATACTTGGTGGCAACCAGAAGTTTAGGAGAAAAAAACCCAAAGTTTAATTTCTGTGAAGGTCAGAATATACAGCAGAACTCCATCAAAGCCAATTTTATCAATTGTCTATTTGTCATTATTTGACTTGAGGCTGATTTGAAACTTTTATTTTCATTCTTTGTGGATATTGTTCTTTGGGGTTGTTTTTTGGTCATGCTGAGTGGCTTGTGGGATCTTAGTTCCCCAACCAGGGATCGACCCACACCCACAGCAATGAAAGCACAGAGTCTTAACCACTGGACCAGCAGGGAAGTCCCTGGATATTGTTATATAAACCCTTTCTAGGGGAACGCATTGAACTTGCCAGAGAAGAACAATTGAAATGAATCTTGATAATTGCAAATGAACTTGATCTGTTGGTTAAAGAAGGTCCAACACAAACTCTACTTGAAACTAAATATGAGCAGTGAGTCCTACTATCTGGAGGTTTAGAATACATCATGAGCAGGGCTTTAATATTTGTAGTACAAAACATGGTTTTAGCTAAAGGAAAATAAAATGAACAAAAACCAAATTTATCTCTGGGGTCTGTGAATATTTTTAACTCCAATTTCATCTCCCTGTGGGAGGGAAGGAGTAAGTGTCCAGAGTAATAAAGAACTTCTGGAAAAGTATCCAGAGTTTTGGAACCCTGAAAAGACTATTGTGAAAGGACCAAAGACTCAAATTTTAAATGAAGGCTCCATCCTTTGCTACTGATGGCCTGTATGCAGCAGGCAGATAATAAGGTCAACTTACTGGTCTTGGTGGTGAACCACTCAGTTCACTATGCTTAGGTTCTTCAATTCATGAATGTTCTTTTATGCTTTTATGTGGAACTAGCTTAGTCAGTTTTGCAAGCAGACCAGGCCCTTTTAAAGAAAACTGCTTTACTCTGTAATCAAGGCTTTTCTTTCTTTCTCTTTCTTTTCTTTTTTCCTTTTTTTGCACAAATTGTTCTTTTCCTTTCTCAGTCAACAGGCAGCCTTGGCTATGGCCATCCTGTGTTGAGGGCACTGAGGTGGTTTTGACACAGGAGCAGTGAGTGGGGCCTCCATCACTCACACACTAGGACTCAAAGGATGGGGATGATTTCAGTTTGTGGAGGTGCAGCACAGTTATCTGAAAAAGTGTTCTCATACCTGAAATGAGTATTCCAATGACTCACTAATATTCCTACTTTACTCATATTAAACCCACCCTGACTAAAGGAAATTTTCTTACAACTTTATTCTCTGTTGCACGTAATAAATAATGAAATTTATCAACAAGGCATTTCCAGTTATAATTAGCATCTGTGTGCCTATGTGAAGAGGGAATTCAAAGTTTCTCTACCCTGATACCCCTTTTATAACCCTCTAGAGAGAAGTTAGGGCAAGAACATCCACTCTCAAAAGCAGATGTGTTGTGCAAATGCTAGAACATCTTGGAAGGGTTTTTGTTTTTTTTTTCCTAGAGCTGGTGTCCCCTAGATGGGTTGCATGGATGTGTTTTCTTCTGTGTGTCTGGACTTAAGAATCTGGGCTCAGTCAGCCCCAGCCAGCTCTCACTTTCACTTTGCCCACATGCAGCCAAGTTTACTGCTACCATATCAGCCTGAAAAACCTAGGGCAGGTGGCTTGGTCCACTTTAATATAAGTTGAGTATTGAGTAATCTGCTCCCTCTTTCCCTTTGTCTCCATCTCCAATATCCCTGGCCCTATGGGATGTGGATTTTCTTTTTCTTTGAGTTTTAAAATTCAAGATTTGAGTCTGGGTTTGAGGGGAAGAAGGATCCCCAAGTCTCTAACAGAGGCAAAAAACAGAATTTTCCTGTGGTCCAGCCCAATATCCTAGTTCCTACAATGGATTTTGGACCCAAAGTTTAAGCTAAATAATAAAGTATTTTGCATCTCTTTGCCCTCTTTATATATAAGTATAGCGTTCTCAGGAAGAAGGCTGTATTTTACTATGATCTTGTGGAGAGAGAATTAGACAGACTTAGCTCTGCCACTGCAGTAAATGAGTCAAACAAGTTATTTCACTTGAGCCTGAGTTTCCCAACTGTAAATTGATTGTTAAACACTCTTTGGTTGTGAGGATTTATTACAATTTATTAAGATTTAAAAATTATCTAGTACAGTGCCAGACACAGAATATGTTAAACCAATGGCAGCTATAATATGGAAACAAAGATGAAATGAGCACATTCTAGGCTCGGAAAAATGTTTGGCTACTATTAGATTTATTATATAGAAATGTGCTTTCTGCATGTTTGTAAGTGTCTAGCATTCCACTAACAAAACCCAAGGGCTGCAGGAGTCTGGAGGAATGAGAAGTAAAGCAGAGGTCACAGGACTGTGAAGCTCTCTTAAGGCCGAGCAGGAAGCAGTGGCTGGCTTGGATGAGTGCGATAGCTTGTTAAGCCCCTGAAGATGAAGTGAGGAAGTGAGGGTATTTATCATGTCCAAATTGTGAGGCAAAGTGGAAATGAGAGGGTGAACAGCTTGTGGGGAAACTACCATACTAAGTCATGTTCGCCACCTGCTGGGGGTAGATTTGTGGTTTACACCACACAGGACTTGACAGAGTGGGATTCCTGGGGCAGGGTCTGCATGTCTATCTGTCCATAGGATTTGTTTCCGAGGCTGCATCCTACTTTCTTCCTGAGCATATTCCACCTCTGTATCTCAGGTATCTGTTTTTCCCCTCTCTGTCTTAAAGTCTTCTGACCACCATCACTCTTATCCTCTTTGACTTTCCAAGAGCTGCTGAAACTTAAAAGTCTCTAGTAGGCAGTCCCCACAGAGCATGCTGTTGGGCTGCTGGCCCCGCAGATGAGGCCTCACTCTTGTTGTGGATGCTATGACATCCCACCATCCACACCCACATCCCACCCACACCCCAACATCCATTAACATCCTCCCCCATTAGTGTCGACCCCGTCTCCAGCCTGGCTTGGTATAAACCCAGAGAGCAATCCTCTCCTCCTGGCTACAGTTCTGGTCATTTACAACCAAGCCAGTCAGTGCCTGGCATGCTTCCAGCTACAAGGGTGAGTTTGGGGTGGTTCAGTCACTGAAAATGTGAGGAATTCTGTTCAAAGGTTGTAGAACTCAAGCTCTGTGTCCTACTGGTAAAGTGAGGAAACATCGGTAGCATTCCTATGGCTGAGGTGAGGCCGCTTTGGGATGGCCCTGACTGCGAAGGAAGGGTGCTGTTTCCTTATGACATCTCTGTATAAACCAACTTCAAGGCTCATCCAGCCTCTGGACTTCCCAATAAGATGGACTAGTAAGTTCTTTTTGGACATTTATTCTTAACTGCTATTGTGAACATCTTAATGGATGTAATTATGGGTATGTGCCTCTGTGTACACCAGATCTCAGGAACTCCTCATTATGGATGAGAGTGCCAGTTTGGACTCAGGTACCATAGGTAAGGCTGCCAGAAAGAGAAAGGAAGATGCACAAAACTGTGTGTTGCACAGGGTTGAAGAAGCTGCATGGAAACAAAATCCTCACTCTTGCAAAGATGACAGGTAGTTCAAAGGCTCAGAAAGGAACTTGGTTTTGGTTAATGCACTAAAGCAAAAATCTACCAAAATATAACTTTTTGGAAGAAAAAGAATTATTTTAAGATTTGACTTTACAGTTTTAATTGTAAACCTTGTCTCACCAAAGCTTTCAGCCAATGCTTTTAACACAAAAACCTTAGGCAAGTGGATTCTGGTGGCAAACAGGAAACAGTTTTCAGTTTTACATCTGGGTTGACATGGTACAGAATAAGAGTAAAACAATCCATAAGCTAAAACAGCAGCTCAGAGTCAGAGGTTAATCTGAATCCATAAGACTCCATCCCTCTCAATGTTTGGAGTAGCTAGAGGAATGATGCACTATGCTATCTCCTCTTGTGGGGTGTGATTCAAGCTTATTTTATTTGATCAGCCATAAAGGACTTTTTTTTTTTTTTTTTTTTTTTTGGTAAAACCATTTGAGTTACATATAGGAGGGAAAAATTACAATATACATACTTTTGAATTTGTACGGATGCCAAACAAAATAATCGCAATCTAGCCTGAGATAGATTAAGGGTGGTGCTATTTCCAAATCCAAATTGAAGTCAGCAGGATATAAATTATTACAATTAAAATGAACAATTTTGAGTTTAAATATTTTCAACAGTCATGTTGTTGTTTTAAGCCACCTCTTGTGTCACTTTAGGGATGGACACCATTGGTTGTGTTTTCCTGGTTCAAATTCTAGAGGAGGCACATTTGTCTATGTTCTCACATTGGCTGCAAGCCCATTCCTTGTGTTTCATATTTAGGAAAGTGGATATCTCTTTGTGAACCTAACACTTTGAGCTTGGGTTTATTATGTACCAGAAATAACTGAATTTATTCTGTAAGTATAAAAAGACTAGGTCTTAGCTAGAACAAAAACTTCAGAAAAGGAAAATGTCAGAGTTGTAAGGTGTAGCTTTTCAAGTTTATTTTCAGATTTGATATAGAAAAGAGAAACAGCTATAATATGTCTGCTTTACTGGCATCATATGATTTATTTTTCATAGGAAAATATAAATGAAATGGACCTTGAACTGAAAGTTATTTATTAACCAAATTTAAATTTAGATGTTATGGCGGGAAATAAGGAAAAAAGGAAGAGCTGTCTCCAGCCATACTTAGCCACGTGTTGGCTGAGCCCCCCCACTTCCCTCAGGCTTCTCCAGAGAGCATTCCCTTCACACATCTCTTTCATAAAAATCCCCACCCCAATCTCCAACCAAGAACAGTAATATGTACAAATAATATATTAAAAATACATATACACACAACTATTCTTATTCCCAAGTGGAGATTTTGGGGTATATATTTCAGATATGTAAAAACAGTGCTTTTCTGTTACTCTTGCTTTGTCTAACTTGAATATTTGCAGCTGAGAATTCAGCCCAAGTATTATTTGTGCTGAGAGGGTACTCAACTACGGAATCACAGTTTATCTGCTGTCTGTGAATCTATCCCATAGAGGTAGATTTCAATTAGATTGAGAAGTACTGAGAGATGAGTTTTTTCATTCTGGAAAGGGTTGATTTTGGCACTGCTCGCTGGAGTTTCAGTCTCCTCTCGGCATGGTAGATGTATGTCTCTAACCTACTCGAATAGTTTCTTGATCAATAGTTTCTTGTCTTTCAGGCATCCTCTAGCTGAGGGTCTTGGGGACTGACGTAGCAGCTTCTGGTGAAGACAACAGGAACCCACACCAAGAAGCCAGAGTCTTCTCTCTGCCCCTGTGGATTATTAGGCTACATTTTGCTGATTTTCTTTACTGCCCCCTATACTTGGAAAAACCTCTCTCTTCATTATAAGATATTTCACCTCCTTCCCTCCTTCCTTTTTCCACTTGTGGAGAAGCAGGGAAGAATGCCAGCTCTGGGGTCTGACTGCCTGGGCTGAATGCTGCTTCCAACAGTCTGACCCTTAGAGCAAGTCCCTGGATCGCTCTGAATTGGTTTCCTTATCTGTAAAACCATTTGCTGTTGTGAGGATTCAATGAGTTCATATGTGTAAGGCATTTAGAACAGTGTCCAGCACTTTGCAATTGCTCATAAATGTTAGTCAGTAGTTATTAATAGCTAGTAGTTATTCTGACTCTACACAAGGCATTCTGAGGGCCCCAGAGAAGGGAAAGAGAGAACTCTTGGTTCCAGGCGGGAGAAAAGACAGCTCCTCAGGAACCCAGAGGCCCCACATTTGGAGGGGACCTCACTTTTCCATCCTTCTTCTTTGCCCCCATGTTTCATGCTGTCCTATCCCTGCCTTTGTCTGAGGAAGAGTCTTCCAAAGCTCATGCCTTGACTCCCAGGTGCTGTGACTGACATGTTCTATGAGGTGTGTCCTTCACAACCCCCCACCCCACCCCTCAAGCCCTTGACACTTTGGTTTTCTCTAAATGGGTGCAGAGACCCCTTAACTCTGGACAAATTTCCTTCCTTGCCTACACCAACTAAGTCAAATAACTAGTGATATTTGCTAAACTCTTAAGGTACCAAATTATTTTCAGGTTGAATGTTTCCCTCTATCCTTAATTTCAGTCTAAATTTAAGCACGATTTACCTCAATTTTTCTTAAAACTGAGAAAATTGTTTTAAGAAATATAAAATATCATATAATGGGAAAGACCCAGAACACTTATGCAGACAAGCATTTCAATTAATATATTCTATATAAAAAAGAATGCTTCATAGTTGATACACAAAATAGGTTATTTTCCCTTCCCCTTTCTTTATAAACAAAATCATTTTCTTTTTCTGATAATAGAAGCTACACGTGGACATGGAAGGCAATTTAGAAAACAAAATAAAGAAAAAGTATGAATTACCCACAATCCCATATGTAGTGGGGTACTTTTAATATTTTCATAACCTCCGTGAATTAGAAAAAAAGTTATTACTGCATTTCTTTTTTGAACATCTATTTTGTATAATTTAATTCCCATTATTTTTATTGCTGTAAAATATATCTCTTCCACTTAAATCCTAAGTGTGCAAAAAACTTAAAGTTTAAAATTTTTGCATAGATGAGGGCAATTATTAAATACAAACCTAGATGCTTTCAAGGATTTTTAAAATCAGTGTTGTGGAAAGAAGAAAAAAAGGAAGGGACAATGGACAATTCTTCTTGTAATCCTTCTGGTCAAAATTATAATTAATTTTGGAGTCAGACTCACTCATTCCAATCATCTTATTATTTCAATAATGAGGAAATAGAGGCCCAGGGAGCTTATGTGCCTTGTTCAAGTTCACATGCTTTCTTAGTTCTCTCTTTTGCTGAATTTTCCTGTCAATGATCCCTGCATTGGCTCCTCCATTTTTCTGCATAAGTTACACAGATTCTGCTTTTCTGACAGTGCATGTGAGTAGGTTTTCCTGGAAATGTGATGTGAATCTTCTATCTTCTGCATTTATAATAGTTTCTTTTAGGTTAACTTATTCAATATCCATTCTATCTTGACGATTTCATTTTCTGAAAATTTGGCATTGCCTAGTATGATCTAAAGCTGATGGGTGCATTTAGAACCATAATTTCAAGAACTATCCTGGGACATTTATATTCAAGCAGTTTCTTTGTGAAATGCTTTCCCATCATTCCTGGCTCGCAGCCAGGAATAGATGGCTTACTATGCCTCAGAATTTAACAAATTCCCAGTTGAAGAGTCAGCATCTAATTGAATTAATGAAACAGTATAGATGGATGAGAAATATATGGGCCACACCAAAAAATGTCAGCATTATCTCTGAACAGAATTCAGGGAAGCTCAAAATACTCCACAATTTCCAAAGTCATTCAGAGAGAGGCCATTAGTCTTGGGTTCAGCACTGTACTGCAGAAGTCAATTATTATTAAAACATTTTAATCTGTGCAATTCTTGCATTTCAGCTCTCATATTACTGTTGTCTTGTCTTTTTATTGCTAAAACCAATCTTGAAAAAAAAAGAAGGTGTTACCTATACTATAGTTGCGTTTACCATAGCCTGTTGGTGATTGTTTTCTGGCTCTTTTATGACTCCTTTTTTTTTTTTTTCTTTTTTGATGTGGACTATTTTTAAAGTCTTTACTGAATTTGTTACAGTATTGCTTCTGTTTTATGTTTAGTTGTTTGGCCGCGAGGCATGTGGGATCTTAGTTCCCCGACCAGCGATGGAACCCCCACGCCCTGCACTGGAAGGAGAAGTCTTAACCACTGGACCGACAGGGAAGTCCCTGTCTTCTGGCTTTTTAGAAACAGATTTTTTCTTTTATTTTTTTATTGAAGTATAATTTACATACAATGTTATGTCAGTTTCAGGTGTACGAAATAGTGATTTAACATTTATATATATTATGAATTGACCACCATGATGAGTCTAGTAATCTGTCACTGTGCAAAGTTATTACAATATTATTGACTATATTCCCTATGCTGTACATGACATTCTCATGAATTATTTATCTTGTAACTGGAAGTGGGTATCTGTTAATTCCCTTCACCTATTTTGCCCAGCCCTGTACCCCCTGCCCTCTAGTGACCACCAGTTAATTCTCTGTATTTATGAGTCTGTTTGTTTTATTTGTCCATTGTTGGTAATTTCTTTCCAGTATAATATTGCCATTTCTGTACAACTGTACAGAATGGATAATTTCTAGGATTTATGAATTAAGGAGACATATCTAGATTTCAGAAGAAACAGATTATCCCTGAAAATTCAAATCAAAGGTAAATCAATAGGCCTTGAGGCAAAAGTCAAAAGTAGTTTGGAGGAATGTGAAAAGAGGTGGTTGAGTGAAAGTTGCTGGTGAATTCCTAGAGGTACCCACCCAGGCATAAGTAGGACCTGAAGATCAGAAGAAATTAGCTTTGGTGGGTATCTAGGAAATTCATTTGGGGGAGCTAAGCCTGGGGTGGGAGCACAGTAGCTTTAAAATGGGAATACAAATTTCTTGGGAGCAGAGGGAGAGAAGGATTTGGTTGGAAAGAGGCTGAAGTTTAGAAAGGCCTGAGTAAAATTCTTCCTGCTGGCCAAGGATTTTTGTTTTTGTATTTCCCTATGATTGTAATGCAAAAACAAAACAAAAACAAACCACACTTAACAATGCAGAAAATTAACAATTATATCATTTTTTTTCTTCTGGGGTTTTTACCTTTAAATACACTAAAATATAATGATTTTTCTGAGTAAATTGTGGATGACACATTTCAAAAATGATGAAATGACAAAAATTGCAAAGCACACTAAAATTTCAAGTTTTATATTTTAATTTTTTTCTCAGAATAACCCTAAGGTTTTTCCTAAAGTATGAAAATATCTAGCAACTTTATATCTCTCTACGAGGTAGAAATTCTTAGAACCCAAGAATTTCTCTATTTTCTTTATTCAAATATCTAGTGTGTTGGGTGGCAAGCACTAAATTGGGTGTACCTCTAGATAAGACCTTGCAGAACAAAGCTGGTCAGGGTAGTCTGTGGAACTAGGCACCAATTAGTTTAGTGGAAACTTTGGAAACCATTGTCAAGTAGACATCTGATAGTGCCCTATTTTTCTATTGGTCTGTTTCCCACCAGTTCTCCTCCTCAGACTTAATAATGTTCTCCTTGGGCACCAGAGAATCTGTCTCTTCACTACTTCCACCCCACCTCACCGCAATCTAATTTGTGCTCACTCACTATAATTTAAGAGACAACCATGATGGAGAAGGATCTAAAAACCATATCATAAAAGGAAACCATAACCTTATTTTATGATGAGGAGATTTAGGAGACACAGGGGAATGGGCTTCAAATGACTGAGGGGATGATATATAGCTTAGGGAGCAGATTCATTTTCCTTTTGACAGAAGACAGAACCAAAATCACTTGATAGAAAACTTAGTGAGGTTGACTTTTATCAGTTTATATACGTTTTGTAAAACTTTAGGGAAAATATTTCAGAGAAAATTATTGACCTATTGCTAAGTGAGTTTAGTCATAAATTGGATTTCTAAGAGATATTGTAGATGGAAATTCTGTTTTAAATGGGAGCGTTGAACTGAGTATCACTTCAAGTTTTTCCAACCCTAAGATTCTCTGAGAGCTGAATATCAGTAAGGACTCAGATAAGATTAAGCTGTATTTTCCGTGGTCCCAGTAAACAGTTTGGTAGCCCTAGGAGTGGAACTAGAGAAAACAGATGGTGAGAGTGGCCTTGGGTGAAAATTGTCATGGATGAGGAGGAAGGGCATGACATTATGTGACACTATAGGGAGCAGTGGTTAAAGATTGAGTTTGGAGTCAAGGCCTGATGGGAGGTGAGTGAAGCCAGGAGAAGACTGATGGACTAGAAGAGTATTTTGACGATTTCTAGCTCTCAGTTTCAGTAGCCTTGAGCTTCTTGGAAAAAAGGTGTTACTTGCTTAATTAATAACTAGTAAAAGATTGGTATTGGCAGCACTGTACTATGTTTCAAGAGCATTTTATTACTATAATGGATATAGTTGCATAGGGGTGTTCAGTGGGGTTTTCTGTAGCTAGAGTGGTCTTGATGTGGGTATTGATTACTCCTCCCCATGGTCTGGTCAAGGCAGAGTGATGCATCAAATGATGTCTGTCTACACCAGTGGTTTTCACTCCCACCTCTTTGAGTTCAGGCATCTTCTCAAAGCGGTAAAACTCTTTAGGGGAAACCTGCTGAGGTTGCTCCCCAGAATAACCTCTGTGCTTTTCTCTCTAAGGATTGTGGGAACTTTCTGTCTCCCCTCTTGTGCCCTCCCAGAGCTGTAGTATAGCCACATATTCTCTGTGTATTAGGTATGCTGTACCATAATCCTTAAATTTCCACAGCTCTGGCACTTAACATGAATCACAAGCTGTTTAGTACCTCAGTGGAGAAGGAGGACACCCCCATAGTTATGAGAATTGACCTAAAATAACTTGGCCACTTACCATAACTAGGTTCTTGTTAATATGTAATGTAGCTGCCAAAGAAATTTAAAGTGGTGAGGGTTGGCTATGATCTCTCTATTATATCATAACAAAAGAAATTTTATGCCTCATATACAGAGATGTATTAAGCTAAAGTTTATTAGCATATGATGTCTTCAATATTTCCTACAACTTATCTTATAGGCTCAATAAAGTCCCAACTCTTCACTCACTTAGGTGCTCTGACCATACCTTGAATGAAAGGTTCACTTGAAACAGACACAACAGCATTACAGAAGTGGGATTCTTTTATTCTTATATTTAGCATCAGACATTCAGAAATCTTCCCATTATCAATGACTAGGCAAAGGACAGATTAGGGAATCAAGACTCAAGTTTTACTCAAGTTTTATCTCTAAAGGTGAAAGATAGGTAGATTTTTACAACTTCTTCATCCAAGGATGGGGAGCATATCTCAAGTATTTTAGTCAACCCACGTGTCATAAATGTTTGCCTCTTTCACCAATAAGAGCCAGTTTCTAAGATTTATATTCTAAATACTAAAGCCATATGTTTCAGTTGTAAAGACCCATGTCTGATACTCAGTATGATAATTGCCAAAGTGTCAATAGTTGATTAACACAGGATAAAAGAAGTACTTATAATAGCAACTTCTAGAGTATGGACCTTTTTGATATAATGTTAGTTGACCACTCTGGACTGTGCATTCTTGATTAGGGCAACTGCCTCTAGACTTAAAGTTTTAACCAACTGCTGGAAATATATTATCACATGGTCCATGCTGAAGTATTTAGAAGTCCATTATAGTCTGCTATCAACTTCAAACCTTACAAGTGGTTCTCTGGAGACTATTGTCTGAGGTTGAGGATATAGTTCAAGGTGCTCTTCCTGTCTTTTTCCCATCAATGTAAGAGGAAGGGACCAACTCCAATTTCTAAACTGCAGAGACTCTGTTCTCACCCAGAAGAAGACCCTGCTGTATTCCCCCACCTAACCATTTACCTATAGTTGTTGGGGAGTGTAGGAGTGAGAATTATTGCCATACAGGTTTTGCTGGAATATCAGCAAATAAATCACAGAGGGCAATTGAAACCCACAGGGGGAGTGGAACTTACATAGTAAAGCAATCAGTAATTTTCCCTGTAGTTTCAGCCATGCTTTCCTAGGACAACTGTTTTCTGGCTCAGAATCCGGGTTTACTCTCAGAGTTTTGGCTCCCCATGCAGTTGCACTGTTTGTGCAGTGGCGACTACCCTTAGGATAAAGAAAGGAGAGGAAAAAAAAAAAGAAAGAAATCCTCCCCTCCTCCCAACACTGTGAGAAACACAAGAGCCCAGTTCCCCATTCCTCTTGCTAGAGGGAAGGGTTTTCCCTTATGATTTTGGGTGCCCACTACTGCTGCCACAGCACTGCCATTTTGAGACTGGGGCTGGCCTCAGGGAAGGCCAGGAGATGAAAAAAGAAAAAGACAAAGAAAGGAGGGAATCTCTGCATACCTATCAGCGTGCAGAGGACCTCTTTTCTGGTTCTCTGGCTAGAGAGAGGGTGTTTTTCCTGGAGTTTCCACTGTTCATGCCTGTTGCACAGTTCTGGGACTTGGCCCACTTTTGGGTGAAAACCTAGAGATAAATGAAAATACATGCTTCTGGCCATTATTCATGTTTTATTTTTCTTCTTGGTTGTTCTTCTACCTTTTAATTTTCAGAGTTTTCAGGTAGTTGCTTTTATATTTTCTCAGAGTGTATGGTTGTAGTCTGTTAGGAGAGATAGCCCATACTAGGCTTATTCCATCTTCGTTGGTACTGGAAATCAGCAATTTATTCTGAAATGTTAATTGTTACAGTAGAACCAGTAGTGTAAACCTGACAGTTGTTGTTTTTTTCCCCTTTTTTGTAATGCAAGTGACTGGCTGAGGCTTTGATTGCTGGCATCCATTTCAAAGATGGCTATCGCTCCCATCTATCCCATGAATGCAGTAAGCGCTGCCAGTCACAGCACCTCGCCTCACTGAGGCTTCTTTGTTTTAGAGATCTTGATTGATTTGGATAACTAACATTTGGGCAACTTGTTTTTTTTTGTCTTCCAGAGCTTTAAATTCCCACTCTTACGTTTTAAATTCACCAATAAAGAATGAGTCCTTGAATTCTTTGGCCCCACCCTTGACCCCAATAAAAACAGAACCCCAGGCTCTTGTGCTCTCTCTCACTCTACCCATGCCCTCCTCATTGTGTGACCCCAGATGTGCTGTGTAATTTCCTGATCCTATAAGAAATAAGCCTTTATTTTTTTTCAAGTTTTTCTGATGATTGTTTCTAAAGGGCGTCTTACAATTATAATAAGAAACACAAGATCTGGTCCAGCCACAACATTGCTTATTGATAGGCTGAGACCAGCATGAAACAATACCATTCTATGTTGCTATTGCACTTGTTAGTAATTATTCCTATTTCAGTGAATGTGGATCAAGAGTATAACTTATCAGAAGCAAAGCGTCACCTTTGGCATTGCAGTTCATACACAACCGGTCACTAAATCTTACTGACTTCCACAGGGAGCCAGTAGGGTGATGGTTAAGAACACTGGTGATTATACTCAACTGTTTTGACTTGAATCCTGCTTCTTTCATTTGCTAGTTCTTTATCCTGGGAAATTTATTTAACTCTTTTGTGCATCAGTTTCCACAACTCCAAAATGGAAATGATGTTATCAGCGATAATAAATCTTAAATTTGTTTTGGAATTGAATTAATACATCTAAAGCAGTAAAAATAATGCCTGGCATATTGTAAGCTTTGGCTATTACCTCCCTCATCCTAGATATCTCTTGAAAGCATTTCTTTTCCACCATTATTATCCTAGTTTAAGCAGACATTTGAAACACTTAAAAACAATATTACCCAAGGCTCTGAGAATTAGAAAGCAAACTTTAAAAACTGTTCAGAGTAAAATGTAGGAAGACTTAAGTGATTTTTGCAGCATTTCAAACTTCTGTTCAGTGACTCAGAAAAGAATTACAGCAGGTAAGGCAGAATTTAGAGGTAAGCAAGAGGTAAGAGCTTTCTTTCAATGGTTCTCAGACTTTATGGCGCTGCACAGAATCGACTGATTCAGAGATCCTGATTCTGTAGGCCTAGGAATCTACAGTTTTAACAAATGTATCCTCATTATTCTGATACAGATAATTCTAGAAGCAAACTGAAATCCATACTGCTTCTCTGGCAGTGTGATAAAAGTTGACAATATGCTGAATTCTCTTTGAAGTTGAATTATTTTTTTGTTTTAGAAAACATGACCTGTAACAGCATCCCATTACGTCTCAGGGTACAAGAAATGACCCAACTGACCCCTACATGAGTGTTAACCTTTCCCATTAACTCTCTGTACTTTGTTTAGTGGGAACTATGTCTCCATAAGCAATGATAACATTTTAGAGCTCACTCTCTTTGATTTGGGGGCAATATACCTTTTTCTCCTAATGGCACATCTGGTGCTGTTATCAGCAATATCTCTCAGCTCTTGTTGCTTACCCCTGTCACCAGCTTCAGTCCACTGTTGCAAGTGTTGTTTCAGATTCTGATGTGACTTATCATCTCCTTCTATAAATTCACTGTTCAGCTTTTGTTCTGGTTTAAAGGACAGAGCATGGACCAGGAGTCAGGAGACCTGTCTGGCATCTCAGTCACTGTTAGGGTGACTTTTGTTCTCTAAGTCAACTAATACGAACTGCCATTCTACAAAATGATGTTATTAATGATTTCTATAATTCTATTCTTTTAGTCTAGTCTACTAAATTATTTTCTTTTAGTCTGGTCTACCCTACTTTTCCTCTTTTTTTATCTCTAGCCCTAAAGTGAGAACAAAAAGATCATAATTATGATAATAAACTAAAAGTACTTCCAGGATGTCACTGTTTTAAGCACATTTGCCATTGGATGGTAAATATAGTTTAATTTCTAGATCTAGGAATTTGTCATTATGCTAAGATTCTTTTAAGGTCCAACTGTCAGATGGCAAGACTGTTAGAAATTTGCCAAGTAAAATTCTATTTTGGGGTCTATTATATTTAGTTTAAATGTTTTTAGGTTTATTAACCCTCTCTGAAGCTCTTTGCTCATACCTCCATAGTCTCCTGGCACCATAAATACAGCTGCTAAGGCAGACTACCTAAGCATAGCATATAACAAACTGCTGGAAGGAGACACTAACCCCCTTACCCTGTCAACATTAGCAAACAGTGTGTTCTCTATAGTACTCACCAAACACGTGTAGGAAGGTTGAATCAATAAACAAAATTCTTGTACCCTGTAAACCTTCATAGACAACTTGCCCCTATGGTGCTCAGCAAGCACTTGGAAGACTGAGTCATCTCTGTTTTGTTGAAGGAACTCATTTTGAGAGCAAGGGATATAAGTATTCCATCCCTATCTCATAAAGCAAGGATTCAGGATAGGGGAATGGAAACTTCAGTGTTTGGATAAGGCAGACAGAAAACAAGTTAACTACTTTTTTTCCCCTTCTTAAATGGTGCATATGAATTTGAAGCAGCTAACATTACAAAAGCAATTAAGAAAATAGCTTGTAGGAAATCAGGGGAATTGTAATAATTAGGGGGAAAAATACCAGTTTTGGTTCACAAATCTCACAAATATTGTGAGATTTCCTTTTCATTTCACTCATTGAATTTTTTAATAGTGACTGTTTTTCTTGAAAAAAATTCTTATATTTATCAGAATTCAGCTAAGAATTCATTGGTACTATGCTTAGGCAGTCCACTTTTGGATTATTAAGTTTAGTTTTATAACATTGAATTTCAGTTCTCTCTTGTGGGTGGTGATTCTTTGGTTTGGGTGGTTATTTTTCAATTGCACAAGAAGATAAAAGTTCTAAATTTGAGGAAGCATCAATGCATTTTAAGAATGATGGATGATTCATTGATTCCAGATAGAGATATTCAGATAGAAGTGTTTTACTGGTCAATTAAACTGCCTGCGGTTAACTTGTTTTGCAAAATGAAGGAAAATTTAATAAGTTAGGTGTGAACTAATATTTTAATGAAAAAATATTGCCCAAGATTTCTACATATCTAATGTATTGAAGTTAGGATAGCTCAATCTGCTATTAAACAGTAATTACCATATATTTCCATGGCACATGGTACCCTTCAAAGGTTGAGTTTTACTACTGACATTTCACGAGTGAAGAGCAACATATTATGTTTAAAATGTAGCACAGGGCTTCTGGTTTCTAGTCCAATGTGTAAGGAGCTTAGAAATCCCCACTCTGTCTTAGTTGTTCAGTTTGTCCTCAGCAGAACAAACTGAAAAATCAATAATTCTTCTTAGATCCAGAAGAAAAGTGAGGCCACAGGGCAAACTGCTGTCCCTGGAGAGACAGACAGATAATCACAACTTATTGGAGCATAAACACATGAGCAAAAACCTCTGCAGAAACTAGTGCTGGGGTAGGAAAAATTGAACTATAATTGCCAAGCTGCTGCAGGCTCAGTTTGGACAAGTCTGAGAGTTAAAAACTCCAGGAGAACACAGTCATAACGTTCCCACACTTTTGTGATTTCTACCACCAAGAGTCCAACCTGGTTCTCACAGTAAATTTGGGAGAAAAATCTCCTGGTGTTTCTGGAAGGGAGAGTGGAAATGAACCATTCAGGAAAATATCAGAACATTTTGCTTTTCTTTACAAGACCTGCTTTCTGGTGAGATTATTTTATCAGAGCTAAAACTGGTAGTGTTTTAGCAGAGATCAACTTACCTGGGGAAAAGAAATACCCAAATCCAGCCCCCTCTAGCCATCCAACTCCACCTTAAGGGGGAAAAGCAGACAAGCAATGGTGAAATTCACAGTTCAGGGCCACAGATTCACCAAAAGTCTGAGACATAATTATAAGACCATAGGACGCTTTCCCTCCCACTTTACCACTATGTTGCTAAAGGCCTTTTACCAACTATGTCATGTCTACATTTCAACAGAAAATTACAAGGCACACTAAAGGGAAAACAAAATAAAACAAAACAAAACACAGTTTAAAGAGGCTGAACAAGCATCAGAAACAAGAGTTTGAGAGGGCTTTCTGGACAAGATGGTGGAGTAGAAAGACCTTAAACTCACCTCCTCTCATGAGCACACCAAAATCACAACTAACTGCTGAATAACCATTGACAAAAAAGATTGGAACCTACCAAAAAAGATATTCTATATCCAAAGACATAAAGAAGAAACCAAAACAAGATGGTAGGAGGGGCACACTTGTGATATAATCGAATTCCATACCCCCTGGTTGGGCAACCCACAAACTGGAGAATAATTATATCACAGAAGTTCTCCCACAGGAGTGAGAGTTCTGAGCCCCATGTCAGGCTTCCCAGCCTGGGAGTCTGCACTGGGAAGAGGAGCCCCCAGAGCATTTGGCTCTGAAAGCCAGCAGGTCTTGATCAAAGGAACTCCACAGGACTGAGGGAAACAGAGACTCCACTCTTGGAAGACACACACAAGGACTTGTGTATACCAGGACCCAGACCAAAAACAGTGCCTTCATAGGAGACTGGACCATACCTACCTATTGGCCTTGGAAGGTGTCAGGGGGAGGGGCCGGTTGTGGCTCATTCTGGGGACAATGACACTGGTGGCAGAAGTATCAGGGAGTATTCATTAGCATGAGCTTTCCTGGAGGCTGAAATTTTGGCACCAAGACCTGGCCACATCCAACAGCCTGTAGGCTCCAGGACTCAGGCCAAACAACCAACAGGGTGGAACACAGCCCTACCCATCAACAGACAGGCTGGACAGGCCACCTTTCCTAAGCCCACAGCCACCTAGAGACATGACTCTCAACACAGCTCTACCCACCAGAAGGTCAAGACACAGCTCCACCCACCACTGGGCAGGCACCAGCCCCTCCCACCAGGAAGCCTGCACAAGTCTCTAGACCAGCCTTACCCACCAGGGGGCAGACAACAGATGCAAGAAAACTATAATCCTACAGCCTGTGGAACTGAGTCCACAAACACCAGAATTTAGACAAAATGAGACAGCAGAGGAATATGTTCCAGATAAAGGAACAAGATAAAATCCCAGAAGAACAACTAAGGGAAGTGGAGATAGACAACCTACCTGAGAAAGAATTCAAAGTAATGATCGTGAAGATGATCCAAGAACTCGGGAAAAGAATGAATGCACAGAGTGAGAAGTTACAAGAAGTTTTTAACAAAGAGTTAGAAAATATAAAGAAACAAAACAGAGTTAAAAAATACAGTAACTGAAATGAAAAATACACTAGGAAGAATCAATAATAGAATAAATGAGGCAGAAGAACAGATAAGTCAGCTGGAAGAGAATGGTGGAAATCACTGTCACAGAAGAGAAAAAGAAAAAAGAATGAAAAGAAATGAGGACAGTTTAGAGACCTCCAGGACAATATCAAACACATCAACATTCACATTATAGGGTTCCTGGAAGGAGAAGAGAGAGAAAAGGGGCCTGAGAAAATACTTGAAGAGATAACATTAGCTGAGTAACAATAGCTGAAAACTTTCCTAACATGGGAAAGGAAACAGTTAACCAAGTCCAGGAAGCACAGAGAGTCCCACACAGGATTAACCCCAGGAGGAACACACTGAGACACATAGTAATCAAACTGACAACAATTAAAGATAAAGAGAAAATATTAAAAGCAACAAGGGAAAAGCAACAAATAACATACACGGGAATCCCCCTAAGGTTATCAGCTGATTTTTTAGCAGAAAATCTGCAGGCCAGAAGGGAGTGGCACAAAGGATGAATCCAAGAAGATAGAACACTTGTGAATATATATGCACCCAGCATAGGAGCACTGCAAAATATAAGGCAAATTTTAAAAGACATAAAAGGAGAAACAGACAGTAGCACAATAATAATGGGGGAATTTAACACCCCACTTACATCAATGAACAGATCATCCAGACAGAAAATCAATAACAAAACACAGGTTTTAAATGACACATTAGACCCAGTGGACTTAATCAATATTTATAGAGCATTCCATCTGAAAGCAGCTAAATGCACCAAGTGCACATGGAACATTCTCCAGGATAGATCACATTCTGGGCCACAGAACAAGCCTTGGCAAATTTAAAAAAAAACAACCAAAAAACAGAAAACTGAAATCCTATCAAGCATCTTTTCAGACCACAATGCTAAAAATCAACTATAAGAAAAAAAAAACTGCAAAAAAAACACAAACACTAGGACGCTAAACAATATGCTACTAAACAACCAATGGATCACTGAAGAAATCAAAGAGGAAATTAAAAAATACCTAGAGACAAATGAAAATGAAAACACAATGATCCAAAACCTATGGGATGCAGCAAAAGCAATTCTAAGAGGGAAGTTTATAGCAATACAAGCTTACATCAGAAAAGAAGAAAAATCTCAAATAAACAACCTAACCTTACACCTAAAGCAACTAGAGAAAGAAGAACAAACAGAATCCAAAGTTAGTAAAAGGAAAGATATCATAATAATGAGAGCAGAAATAGAGACTAAGAAAACAACAGTAAAGATCAATGACACTAAAAGCTGATTCTTTGAAAAGATAAACAAAATTGATAAACTTTTAGCCAGACTCATCAAGAAAAAAGGGATAAGGCCCAAATCAATAAAATTAGAAATGAAAAAGAAGTTACAAAGAACACCACAGAAATACAAGGGACCATAAGAGATTGCTACAAGCAACTATATGCCAATAAAATGGACAATCTAGAAGAAACAAACAAATTCTTAGAAAGGTACAATCTCCCAAAACTGAATCAGGAAGTAATAGAAAATTTGAATAGACCAATTACCAGTACTGAAATTGAATCTGTGATTTAAAAACTCCCAACAAACAAAAGTGCAGGACCAGATGGCTTCACAGGTAAAATCTACCAAACAGAGAAGAAAAAATTGCAGAGAAAGGAATACTTTCAAACTGGTTCTATCAGGCCACCATCACCCTGTTACCAAAACCAGACAAAGATCCACAAAAAAGAAAATTACAGCCAAATATCACTGATGAACATAGACACAAAAATCCTCAGCAAAACAGTCACAAATCAAATCCAGTGATACATTAAAATGATCATACACCATGCTTAAGTGGGATTTATCCCAGGGATGCAAAAATTTTTTTAGTATCCACAAATCAACCAATGTGGTACACCATATTAACAAGTTGAGGAGTAAAAACCATATGATCATCTCAATAGATGCAGAAAAAGCTTTTGATAAAAGTCAACATCCATTTATGATAAAAACACTCCAGAAAGTGGACATATAGGGAACCTATCTCAACATAATAGAGGCCATATATGACAAACCCACAGCTAACATCATACTCAAAGGTGAAAGCATTTCCTCTAAGATCAGAAACAAGAGAAAGATGTCCTTCTCGCCACTTTTATTCAACATAGTTTTGGAAGTCCTAGCCATAGCAATCAGAGAAGAAAAAGAAATAAAAGGAATCCAAAGTGAAAAAGAAGTAATACTGTCACTGTTTAGATGACAAAAACTGATACATAGAAAATCCGAAAGATGTTACCAGAAAACTACTAGAACTCATCAATGAATTCAATAAATTTGCAGAATACAAAATTAATACTGAGAAATCTGTTGCATTCCTATACACTAACAATGAAGTATCAGAAAGAGAAATTAAGGAAACAATCTCATTTACCATCATAACAAAAATAATAAAATAACTAGGAATAAACTACCTAAGGAGGCAAAAAACCTGTACTCTGAAAACTGTAAGACACTGATGAAAGAAATCAAAGATGACACAAACAGATGGAAGTGTTCTTGGACTGGAAAAATCAATATTGTCAAAATGACTATATTACCCAAGGCAATTTACAGATTTAATGCAATCCTTATCAAATTACTAATGGCATTTTTCACAGAACCAGAACAAAAACTTTTAAAGTTTGTATTGAAACACAAAAGAATAGCCAAAACAATCTTGAGAAAGACAAACAGAGCTGGAGGAATCAGACTCCCTGACTTCAGATGATATTACAAATCTACAGTAATCAAAACAGTATGGTACTAGCACAAAAACATACATATAGATCAGTGGAACAGGATAGAGAACCCAGAGATAAACCCACGCACCCATGGTCAATTAATCTATGGCAAAGGAGGCAGGAATATACAATGGAGAAAAGACAGCCTCTTCAATAAGTGGTGCTGGGAAAACTGGACAGTTACATGTAAAAGAATGAAATTAGAACATTCTCTAACACCATACACAAAAATAAACTAAAAATGGATTAAAGACCTAAATATAAGACTGGAAACTATAAAACTCCTAGAGGACAACATAGGCAGAACACTCTTTGACATAAATTCCAGCAATATCTTTTTGGATCCATCTCCTAGAGTAATGGAAATTAAAACAAAAATAAACAAGTGGGACCTAGCTAAACTTAAAAGCTTTTGTATAGCAAAGAAAACCATCAACAAAATGAAAATGCAACCTACCAAATAGGAGAAAATATTTGCAAATCATATGTTTGATAAGGGGTTAATATCCAAAATATGTAAAGAACTCACACAATTCAGTAGTATAAACAAAACAAAACAAAACAGGCTGATTAAAAAATGGGCAGAGCATCTGAATAGACATTTTTCCAAAGAAGACATACAAATGGCCAACAGGTGCATGAAAAGGTATTTAATGTCACTAATGATCAGGGAAATAATCAAAACCATAATAAGGTGTCACCTCTCACCTGTTAGAATGGCTATCATGAATAGACAAGAGGTTAAAAAGTGTTGGTGAGGATGTGGAGAAAAGGTAACCATTGTGAATTATTGGTGGGAATGTAAATTGGTGCAGCCACTATGGAAAACAGCATGGAGCCTCCTCAAAAAGTTAAAAATAGAACTACTATATGATCCAGCCATTCCACTGCTGGATATTTATCTGAAGGAAATAAAATCACTATCTTGAAAAAATGTCTGCATACCATGTTCATTGCAGCATTATTTAAAAAGCCAAGTCATAGAAATAACTTGTGTCCAATGAAGGATGAATGGATGAAGAAAATATGTATATACAACTGAATATTATTTAGCATTAAAAAAGGAGGAAATCTTGCCATTTATGACAACATGGATGGACCTTGAGGGCATTATGCTAAGTGAAATAAGTCAGATGAGAAAGACAAGTACTGTATGATTTTGCTTATATGTGAAATCTAAACTAAAAAACAATGCAAAAAACAAACCAAACTAATCAAAAAAGAACACATGATTAGTGGTTGCTGGAGGTGGGGATTGGGGTTGGGTAGGTGGGTGAAAGTGGTCAAATGGTACAAACTTCCAGTTATAAGCAAAATAAGTCTTAGAGATGTAATGTACAGCATGGTGACTATAGTTCATAACACTGTACTGAGTATTTTAAAGTTGCTAGGAGATAGATCTTAAAAGTTTTCATCACAGGGAAAAAATTTGTAACTATGTGTGATGATGGATGTTAGGTAAAATTACTATGGCAAACATTTCACAAAATATACATAAATTAAATCATCTTGTTGTACATCTAAAACTAATACAATATTATATGTCAATTAAAAAAATTAAAGTTGCCTCTGTGTAGTTGCACATATATAACTTTTGTGATGAAAAAAAGTGGATATAAGTACCAAAGGCATGCATATCAGTAGATATCGATGATAATTATTTGCATTTCCCTGATAACATATTATGTGGAGCATCATTTCATATGCTTATTTGTTATCTGTATATCTTCTTTGGTGAGATGTCTATTAAGGTCTTTTATCAATTTTTTAATGAAATTTTTGTTTTCTTATTGTTGAGTTTTAAGAGTTCTTTGTATAGTTTGGATAAGTTCTTTTTCAGATGTTTATTTTGCAAATATTTTTGCCCAGCCTGTAACTTGTCTTCTAAGTCTCTTGCAGAGCAAAAGTTTTACATTTTAATAAAGCCTAGCGTATAATTATTTCTTTCATGAATTTTGCCTTTGGTGTCATTATTGTATTTTAAATGACAGACTATATATTTGCACTATGCTTTATTATGTTTTTTTGCATATCTTCAACTATAAATTAAAAAAACACAGAATAAAGATTTTCTAATATTCCATTTACCCTTAAGAAAAAGGATATTGATTTTGACTGTTTTTTCTGAAAAAAAAGTATTCTCGTGGTTTGACAACATGGACGTTTTATTTCATGCATCATTCTAATAAAAACAGAAAAAATTTGAAAGGGTGCTGAAGTTGTTATGCATTATTTAACTATAATAAAAAATACAGTACAAAAATTATGCTAAAAGTATACAAATAACTCTGGTAATATTCTAGGTTTGTGATAATCACCTATGGAGTCTTTTAAAAAAAATAAGTAACCATATGTCATATTTGTCATATGTCATATGATATTTGTCATATGTCATATAATCATATAAATCATATAGTTTAGTTTCTAGTGTGTTTTCTTGAAATAGGCAAAAAGCTTAATTGAATTGCTTCACACACTTTTAAAATGTCATTCTGACAAGTCTTTCTGAAAAATTATCTTGTAGTTTAAGTATTTATTTCTCTTCTCATTCTCATGGTTGAGATAATACTTTTTGGTAATAAATTAGGAGACAATAGGAAAATAAAATTTGACTGTGCTTTGTAAATTTTTAGCATCTTGTGAGAAGAATTATTACAGAACTCTGGCAACTTGAAACTGGTTACTGGCTGTGATCAAGGCTTGTCTTGTAGAATTTAAATTTTATTTGAAGGCTTTGCCTCCTAAATAAACATTAAAATATATAGTTTAGAATATATCATACTAAACATTACAATTCTCTATAGAGTTTTGGAATTGCAACCAAAGCAAAGATGAGAGTAATACTTGGGACAAAAACACATATTCTGTACCACTCCAGTGAACTGCTCTTGTTAAGATAACTGATGACCTTCACACTGGTAGACCCAGCAGTTAGTCTATAGTCTTCACCTCTCTAGAGATCTTCACAGTGTTTATATCCTTTATTCTTGAAACACTCTCTTCATGTGAAGCACATTATTCTCCTGGTTTATCTCCTGTCACAATCTCCAGATCTTTTCAGTATTTTCATTTTTTTTTCTCTTTTACTCTACATCTATCACCTATCTATCATCTATCTATCTAGCATCTGCTTTATTCAAAACCTACTGATTTAAATTTAACCTCATCTGAAAAATACCTTCACAGTGACATTTAGACTGATGTTTGACAAAAATCTGGGTTATTTGGTCTAGCCAAGTTGACATATAACATATGTCACTCTATACCCATGTACCTACCTCAGAATCCCTATCTCTGTCCCTGATAAGGCTTTCATTTCATAAATACTGGAGTCTTTCTTGAATCCTCTATTTCCTTCACACTCAACATCCAGATAGTACTTTGACTCTACTTTTACAATATATCCTGCACAAAATGATACATACGTTGCCATGAGTAGCATCTGGACCACCATCGTCTCTTGCCTGGAGACTGTAATAACCTCTTAATTAGTCTCCTTGTTGCCTCTAAAACCTGTTTTGCAAACAGCAGGCACTGAGATTCTAAAGAAGTGAAATGCTTCATCTTCTTTTCAATCCTCTAAAATAAAATTGAAAGTTTTGCTATAAGCACATCCTTACTAGTCTGATCTCTAATAGCCACTCTAACCTTTCAAATTCTCCACCCCTGCGGGCCTTGTCAATATTCTTTGTAAACACAAAGATATTTCTTGAAGGTGCAAAGGTGCACCCACCAGGTCCTTTGTACCTGCTGTTGCCGGAGACTTGAATTCTCCTCCCCAGATTCTCACATGATCCGCCCCCTCACCCCACTCATGTCTTTGATGAACTGACCACCCCAACTATTTATTTATTTTCGTTTTTGGGGGGGCTGCCTCCGGTCTTATCTGCAGCACGCAGGGGCTCTGTTGAGGTGTGTGGGGTCTTTCATTGTGGCGGGGGCTCTTTGTTGTGGTGCATGGACTCCAGAGCACGTGGGCTCTGTAGTTTGTGGCACGCGGGCTCTCTTGGTTGTGGTGTGCGAGCTCAGTAGTTGTGGGGTGCAGGCTTAGTTGCTCCACAGCATGTGGGATCCCAGTTCCCAGACCAGGGATCAAACCCATGTCCCCTGCATTGGAAGGCGGATTCTTTACTGCTGGACCACCAGGGAACTCCCTGACTAACCCATTTAAAGCAGTTCTCCCTGATGGTCACTATCTCTTGACCTTCCTCATCTTTTTTATTTTGTGCATCCCGTCCTTTCTTGCCTTTTCCTTAGAGGAATTCTCCTGCTATCACAGACCTGACTGAGCTCTCCAGCCTCTGAAATGCCTTTTAAAGTGAATGTTATACATAACGGAGTAGTGTTAACCCTAAAACCATATAAGATTTTACTTTTTTACCCCCCCACTCTTATTTCTATCTGACGTTATTTGATGTAATTCTGTATTTATTTATCGTTGTCTTTCTTCCTCACTAGAATGCAAGCTCAGTGAAGTCAGACTTAATCTGCCTTTATTTCCCAGAGCCTAGAATAGTGTCTGCACATAGTAGGTGTTCAATGGTGAATCAGAGCCATGTCCCGAGTCATGTCTTGTGGCAGTAAATATACATTGATCAGCTGCTGCTCAGTCCACAGAGTAATAACATCCTTCAAAAAATCAAAACCAAATTTCCCAAGGGAAAGAGACACTCCAAGGGGGGAAAAATCTGTAAATAGTCCTGCTTATTCATTTGTGGAGCACATCTGTTCTGTACACTCCTTATCTGCAAAGCCCTATTGTGGATGTTGCATAAAGAAGGGAGAACAGTTAAATAAGGAATTTATTGTGAATAAAATGTCTATGTATATAATTTTGGATAATGGCAAAATTTAGAATCCAAAATAGTCTTAAGACTTTTATTTTTGTCTTTACTAAGGCTTTAAACCAAGGATGTTTTCTTTTCTAGCAAAATATACTCTTTACACAAACTCCACTTAATATGATGTCCATCAGCTTGTAATTATGGTGGAGGCTCTATTTCATACAGTTTGCTGTCATGGGGAGCTGAGAAAAAGTTTCAGTAGATAGAGGAAGATATAGGGTCAAGGCATTTAAAAAAATTAGCTTTAGCATATTTAATGCTGGTGGGAATGATAGAGAGGAAATCTACCTTCCGAGCACCCCAAGCTGTCATTTCCTGTTTTGGGGATGTGTCCTGGGCTATAAGATAGCCTTCTCCAATCACAGCATCTCCCTTTGTGTCTGTCCTTAAACTGAAAGGGTCCTTAGGGATTGTTCTGTCCCACTCCCTGTGTTTTACAGATAAGAAAGGCAAGATGCAACGATGCCCATACAGTCATCTCTTTCCTTAGACTGCCACTGTCACTTCCTAGCTGGGCTCCACATCTCTGCCCCTCCAAGTCATCCTCCACACTGAAGCCAGCGAACTTCACAAACCACAGATCTTGTACTGTTCTGCTCCTACCACCATCTAGGGGCCCAGGATTTTAGACTCCAAGCTCCAATGACCATATATTCCATTACACTTAATAAACATGTGATTTGTGGGGTTTTTTTAAATAAAAATAAAGTTATAGATTAAGTTGATACATGCTAACTTGGTTGAAAAGAAAAAAAGTATGGTCTAATATGGTATGGTTCTCACTGGTTCTAGAAATGTGCTGTGCATTAGAATCACCCAGGAAGCTCTTAAAAGTCCCAATGCCTGATCAAAGTTCCCATCTGATCTGGCCTTTGCCTAATCTCTTCCTGGCTTCCTGCTCTGGAACACACCAGGCTCCCTCCTGCCTCAGGGCCTTTGCATTGTCTGGTTACCTCTGCCAGGATTTTTTCCCTCCTGGATTTTATACTTGGACCTGAGTTTCTCTTCAAAGAGATCTCATCACTCTTTAGTTATCTTTCCTCGACCCAGGAGATTACATGAGGATGGTTTGCTATATGCTGTCCTAGGACTGTCTTACCGACTTTCACTGCAGTTACCTCAGTGTGTAATTATGTGTTCACTCTTTTGGGTGATTAATGTTCCTCCTCCTCACCAGACTGAGAGGTGTATGAGTGTCATTGTTTGCACTTCTAACCTAAGTGCTTACTTAGCAGAATTGCTTTTTAGGCACTCCATAAATTTTTTTTTTAAACATCTTTATTGAAGTATAATTGCTTCACAATGGTGTGTTAGTTTCTGCTTTATAACAAAGTGAATCAGCTACACATATACACACATTCCCATATCTCTTCCCTCTTGCATCTCCCTCCCTCCCACCCTCCCCATCCCACCCCCCCAGGCGGTCACAAAGCACCGAGCTGATCTCCCTGTGCTATGCGGCTGCTTCCCACTAGCTATCTATTTTACATTTGGTAGTGGATATATGTCCATGACACTCTCTCACCCTGTCACATCTCACCCCTCCCCCTCCCCATATCCTCAAGTCCATTCTCTAGTAGGTCTGTGTCTTTATTCCCATCTTGCCATTAGGTTCTTCATGACCTTTTTGTTTTTTTTCCTTAGATTCCATATATACGTGTTAGCATACTGTATTTGTTTTTCTCTTTCTGACTTACTTCACTCTGTATGACAGATTCTAACTCCATCCACCTCATTACAAATACCTCCATTTCATTTCTTTTTATGGCTGAGTAATATTCCATTGTATATATGTGCCAAATCTTCTTTATCCATTCATCTGATGATGGACACTTAGGTTGCTTCCATGTCCTGGCTATTATAAATAGAGCTGCAATGAATATTTTGGTACATGACTCTTTTTGAATTATCATGTTCTCAGGGTATATGCCCAGTAGTGGGATTGCTGGGTCATATGGTAGTTCTATTTGTAGTTTTTAAAGGAACCTCCAAACTGTTCTCCATAGCGGCTGTATCAATTTACATTCCCAACAACAGTGCAAGAGTGTTCCCTTTTCTCCACACCCTCTCCAGCATTTATTGTTTGTAGATTTTTTGATGATGGCCATTCTGACCTGTGTGAGATGATACCTCATTGTAGTTTTGATTTGCATTTCTCTAATGATTAATGATGTTGAGCATTCTTTCATGTGTCTGTTGGCCATCTGTATATCTTCTTTGGAGAAATGTCTCTTTAGGTCCTCTGCCCATTTTTGGATTGGGTTGTTTGTTTTTTTGTTATTGAGCTGCATGAGCTGCTTGTAAATCTTGGAGATTAATCCTTTATCAGTTACTTCATTTGAAAATATTTTCTCCCATTCTGATGGTTGTCTTTTGGTCTTGTTTATGGTTTCCTTTGCTGTGCAAAAGCTTTTAAGTTTCATTAGGTCCCATTTGTTTATTTGTGTTTTTATTTCCATTTCTCTAGGAGCTGAGTCAAAAAGGATCTTGCTGTGATTTATGTCATAGAGTGTTCTGCCTATGTTTTCCTCTAAGAGTTTGATAGTGTCTGGCTTTACACTTAGGTCTTTAATCCATTTTGAGTTTATTTTTGTGTATGGTGTCAGGGAGTGTTCTAATTTCATACTTTTACACGTACCTGTCCAATTTTCCCAGCACCACTTATTGAAGAGGCTGTCTTTTCTCCACTGTATATGCTTGCCTCCTTTATCAAAGATAAGGTGACCATATGTGCGTGGGTTTATCTCTGGGCTTTCTATCCTGTTCCATTGATCAATATTTCTGTTTTTGTGCCAGTACCAAACTGTCTTGATTACTATAGCTTTGTAATATAGTCTGAAGTCAGGGAGCCTGATTCCTCCAGCTCCATTTTTCGTTCTCAAGATTGCTTTGGCTATTCGGGGTCTTTTGTGTTTCCATACAAATTGTGAAATTTTTGTTGTAGTTCTGTGAAAAATGCCAGTGGTAGTTTGATAGGGATTGCATTGAATCTGTAGATTGCTTTGGCTAGTAGAGTCATTTTCACAATGTTGATTCTTCCAATCCAAGAACATGGTATATCTCTCCATCTATTTGTATCATCTTTAATTTCTTTCATCAGTGTCCTATAATTTTCTGCATACAGGTCTTTTGTTTCCTTAGGTAGGTTTATTCCTAGATATTTTATTCTTTTTGTTGCAGTGGTAAACGGGAGTGTTTTCTTAATTTCACTTTCAGATTTTTCACCATTAGTATATAGGAATGCAAGAGATTTCTGTGCATTAATTTTGTATCCTGCTACGTTACCAAATTCGTTGATTAGCTCTAGTAGTTTTCTGGTGGCAGTTTTAGGATTCTCTATGTATAGTATCATGTCATCTGCAAACAGTGACAGCTTTACTTCTTCTTTTCCGATTTGGATTCCTTTTATTTCTTTGTCTTCTCTGATTGCTGTGGCTAACACTTCCAAAACTATGTTGAATAATAGTGGTGAGAGTGGGAAACCTTGTCTTGTTCCTGATCTTAGTGGAAATGGTTTCAGTTTTTCACCATTGAGGACAATGTTGGCTGTGGGTGTGTCATATATGGCCTTTATTATGTTGAGGAAAGTTCCCTCTATGCCTACTTTCTGCAGGGCTTTTATCATAAATGGGTGTTGAATTTTGTCGAAAGCTTTCTCTGCATCTATTGAGATGGTCATATGGTTTTTCTCCTTCAATTTGTTAATATGATGTATCACGTTGATTGATTTGCGTATATTGAAGAATCCTTGCATTCCTGGCATAAACCCCACTTGATCATGGTGTATAATCCTTTTAATGTGCTGTTGGATTCTGTTTGCTAGTATTTTGTTGAGGATTTTTGCATCTATGTTCATCAGTGATATTGGCCTGTAGTTTTCTTTCTTTGTGACATCTTTGTCTGGTTTTGGTATCAGGGTGATGGTGGCCTTGTAGAATGAGTTGGGGAGTGTTCCTCCCTCTGCAATATTTTGGAAGAGTTTGAGAAGGATAGGTGTTAGCTCTTCTCTAATTGTTTGATAGAATTCACCTGTGAAGCCATCTGGTCATGGGCTTTTGTTTGTTGGAAGATTTTTAATCACAGTTTCAATTTCAGTGCTTGTGATTGGTCTGTTCATATTTTCTATTTCTTCCTGGTTCAGTCTCGGCAGGTTGTGCATTTCTAAGAATCTGTCCATTTCTTCCAGGCTGTCCATTTTATTGGCATAGAGTTGCTTGTAGTAATCTCTCATGATCGTTTGTATTTCTGCAGTGTCAGTGGTTGCTTCTCCTTTTTCATTTCTAATTCTATTGATTTGAGTCTTCTCCCTTTTTCTCTTGATGAGTCTGGCTAATGGTTTATCAATTTTGTTTATCTTCTCGAAGAACCAGCTTTTAGTTTCATTGATTTTTGCTATTGTTTCCTTCATTTCTTTTTCATTGATTTCTGATCTGATCTTTATGATTTCTATCCTTCTGCTAGCTTTGGGGTTTTTTTGCTCTTCTTTCTCTAATTGCTTTAGGTGCAAGGTTAGGTTGTTTATTCGAGATGTTTCCTGTTTCTTGATGTAGGCTTTTATTGCTGTAAACTTCCCTCTTAGCACTGCTTTTGCTGCATCCCATAGGTTTTGGGTCGTCGTGTCTCCATTGTCATTTGTTTCTAGATACTTTTGGATTTCCCCTTTGATTTCTTCAGTGATCACTTCGTTATTAAGTAGTGTATTGTGTAGCCTCCATGTGTTTGTATTTTTTACAGGTGTTTTCCTGTAATTGATATCTAGTCTCATAGCGTTGTGGTCGGAAAAGATACTTGATATGATTTCAATTTTCTTAAATTAACCAAGGCTTGATTTGTGACCCAAGATATGATCTATCCTGGAGAATGTTCCATGAGCACTTGAGAAAAATGTGTATTCTGTTGTTTTTGGGTGGAATGTCCTATAAATATCAATTAAGTCCATCTTGTTTAATGTATCATTTAAAGCTTGTGTTTCCTTATTTATTTTCATTTTGGATGATCTGTCCATTGGTGAAAGTGGGGTGTTAAAGTTCCCTACTATGAATGTGTTACTGTCGATTTCCCCTTTTATGGCTGTTAGTATTTGCCTTATGTACTGAGGTGCTCCTATGTTGGGTGCATAAATATTTACAATTGTTTTATCTTCTTCTTTGGATCGATCCCTTGATCATTATATAGTGTCCTTCTTTGTCTCTTGTAACAGTCTTTATTTTAAAGTCTATTTTGTGTGATATGAGAATTGCTACTCTAGCTTTCTTTTGATTTCCATTTGCATGGAATATCTTTTTCCATCCCCTCACTTTCAGTCTGTATGTGTCTCTAGGTCTGAAGTGGGTCTCTTGTAGACAGCATATATATGGGTCTTGCTTTTGTATCCATTCAGCCAGTCTGTGTCTTTTGGTGGGAGCATTTAATCCATTTACATTTAAGGTAATTATCGATATGTATGTTCCTATTCCCATTTTCTTAAATATTTTATGTTTGTTATTGTAGGTGTTTTCCTTCTTTTGTGTTTCTTGCCTAGAGAAGTTCATTTAGCATTTGTTGTAAAGCTGGTTTGGTGGTGCTGAACTCTCTCAGCTTTTGCTTGTCTGTAAAGGTTTTAATTTCTCCATCATATCTGAATGAGATCCTTGCTGGGTAGAGTAACCTTGGTTGTAGGTTTTTCTCCTTCATCACTTTAAGTATATCCTGCCACTCCCTTCTGGCTTGCAGAGTTTCTGCTGAAAGGTCAGCTGTTAACCTTATGGGGATTCCCTTGTGTGTTATTTGTTGTTTTTCCCTTCCTGCTTTTAATTTGTTTTCTTTACATTTAATTTTTGATAGTTTGATTAATATGTGTCTTGGAGTGTTTCTCCTTGGATTTATCCTGTATGGGACTCTCTGTGCTTCCAGGACTTGATTAACTATTTCCTTTCCCATATTAGGGAAGTTTTCAAGTATAATGTCTTCAAATATTTTCTCAGTCCCTTTCTTTTTCTCTTCTTCTTCTGGGACCCCTATAATTAGGATGTTGGTGCATTTAATGTTGTCCCAGAGGTCTCTGAGACTGTCCTCAGTTCTTTTCATTCTTTTTTCTTTATTCTGCTCTGCAGTAGTTATTTCCACTATTTTATCTTCCAGGTCACTTATCCGTTCTTCTGCCTCAGTCATTCTGCTATTGATCCCATCTAGAGTATTTTTAATTTCATTTATTGTGTTTTTCATCGTTGCTTCGTTCCTCTTTAGTTCTTCTACATCCTTGTTAAATGTTTCTTGCATTTTGTCTATTCTATTTCCAAGATTTTGGATCATCTTTACTATCATTATTCTGAATTCTTTTTCAGGTAGACTGCCTATTTCCTCTTCATTTGTTAGGTCTGGTGTGTTTTGACCCTGCTCCTTCATCTGCTGTGTGTTTTTTTGTCTTCTCATTTTGCTTATCTTACTATGTTTGGGGTTTCCTTTTCACAGGCTGCAGGTTCATAGTTCCCGTTGTTTTTGGTGTCTGTCCCCAGTGGCTAAGGTTGGTTCAGTGGGTTGTGTAGGCTTCCTGGTGGAGGGGACTAGTGCCTGTGTTCTGGTGGAGGAGGTTGGATCTTGTCTTTCTGGTGGGCACGTCCATGTGTGGTGATGTGTTTTGGGGTGTCTGTGGCCTTATTATGATTTTAGGCAGCCTCTCTGCTAATGGAGGGGGCTGTGTTCCTGTCTTGCTAGTTGTTTGGCATAGGGTGTCCAGCACTGTAGTTTTCTGGTCATTGAGTGAAGCTGGGTCTTGATGTTGAGATGGAGATCTCTGAGAGATTTTTGCCATTTGTTATTACGTGGAGCTGGGCGGTCTCTTGTGGACCAGTGTCCTGAAGTTGGCTCTCCCACCTCAGAGGCACAGCCCTGATGCCTGGCTGTAGCACTAAGAGCCTTTCATCCACACGGCTCAGAATAAAAGGGAGAAAAAAATAGAAAGAAAGAAAGGAAGAGGATAAAATAAAATAAAATAAAGCTATTATAATAAAAAGTAAGAAAAAAAATTATTAAGAATAAATGTATTCAGAAAAAAATTTTTTTTAATTTTTAAAAATAGATTTATTAATTTTTTATAGTAAAAAATAAGAAAAAAATTATTAAGAAAAAATTTATTAAGAAAAAAATTTTTTTTAATTTTTTAAAATAAAAAATATGAAAAAACTTATTAAAATTTTTTTTTTAATTTCTAAAAATAGAAAATAAGGAAAAAATTATTAAGAAAACATTTATTAGGAAAAAAAATTTTTTTAAGAAAAAAAAAAACATGGACGGAAAAGGGGAAAATTAATATATCCTGCTCCCAAAGTCCACCTCTTGAATTTGGGATGATTCGTTGTCTATTCAGGTATTCAACAGATGCAGGCACATCAGGTTGTTTGTGGAGCTTTAATCCGCTGCTTCTGAGGCTACTGTGCGAGATTTCCCTTTCTCTTCTTTGTTCATACAGCTCCCGGGGTTCAGCTTTGGATTTGGACCACCCTCTGCATGTAGGTCGCCTGAGGGCATCTTTTCCCCGCTCAGACAGGACGGGGTTAAAGGAGCAGCTGCTTTGGGGGCTCTGGCTCACTCAGGCTGGGGGGGAGGGAGGGGCACGGATGCGGGGCGAGCCTGTGGCTGCAGAGGGGCCTGACTGCAGAGGGGCATGACGTTGCAGCATCCTGAGGTGCGCCGTGCCTTCTCCTGGCGAAATTGTCCCTGGATCACGGGACCCTGGCAGTGGCGAGCTGCACAGGGTCCCAGGAGGGGCGGTGTGGAGAGTGACCTGTGCTCGCACACAGTCTTCTTGGTGGCGGCAGCAGCAGCCTTATTGTCTCCTTCCCGTCTCTGGGGTCCGCGCTGATAGCCGCGGCTCGTGCCCGTCTCTGGAGTTCGTTTAGTCGGCGCTCTGAATCCCCTCTCCTTGCGCACCACGAAACAAAGAGGCAAGAAAAAGTATCTTGCCTCTTCGGCAGCTGCAGACTTTTTTCCGGACTCCCTCCCGGCTAGCACCGAAGCCCGAGCCTTAGCTCCCAGGCCCTGCCCGCCCCAGCGGGTGAGCAGACCAGCCTCTCGGGCTGGTGAGCGCTGCTCGGCGCCGAGCCTCCATGCCGGAATCTCTCCATTTTTCCCTCTGCGCCCCTATTGCTGTGGGATCTGCACTGATAGCCGCGGTTCACACCCATCTCTGGAGTTCGTTTAGGCGGCGCTCTGAATCCCCTCTCCTTGTGCGCTGTGAAACAAAGAGGCAAGAAAAAGTCTTTTGTCTCTTCGGCAGCTGCAGACTTTTTCCCGGACTCCCTCCCGGCTAGCACCGAAGCCCGAGCCTCAGGTCCCAGCCCCCGCCCGCCCAGGCGGGTGAGCAGACAAGCCTCTTGGGCTGGTGAGTGCTACTCGGCACCGATCCTCCATGCAGGAATCTCTCCGCTTTGCCCTCCGCACCCCTGTGGCTGTGCTCTCCTCTGTGGTTCTGAAGCTTCCCCCCTCTGCCACCCGCAGTCTCTGCCCACGAAGGGGCTTCCTAAACTAGTGTGGAATCCTTTCCTCCTTCATGGCTCCCTCCTACTGGTGCAGGTCCCATCCCTATTCTTTTGTCTATGTTATTTCTTTTTTCTTTTGCCCTACCCAAGTACGTGGGGATTTTCTTGCCTTTTGGGAGGTCTGACGTCTTCTGCCAGCGTTCAGTGGGTGTTCTGTAGGAGCAGTTCCACGTGTAGATGTATTTCTACTGTATCTGTGGGAAGGAAGGTGATCTCCGTGTCTTACTCTTCTGCCATCTTGTGCCTCCCCCCAACTCCATAAATTTTTGTCAGGTGAATGAATGAATAATGAATTGCCATGAAGAGGTCTGAGTAGTTTCTGTGAGATACATTAGACATAAGGGAAATAATGCATTTACCTGATGATTATTTCCCAGTGTACCCTTTATTTTTCTATGCCCTCCTACAAGTTTCACCAGTTCCCTACAAGATTCACAAGGAATTGACCATTTATTATTAGGCAGAAGTGTTTAATGATGTTGGTAGTTACTTAAAATGAGATTCAGCATGAAAAGTATATCTATTTTTTACTTTGCTTTTTTAAAAACCTTTTATACTCAGATCTTAGATCAAATATTTTGGTTTGTGTTTCCTTTGAGAAAAATGATCTATCCAATACGTATAATGAAAATATTATAACTGTTTATTATGATGCTCAGATAATTCCCATGGTCTCCTATTTTCTAGTCATCTTTCTAATATATTTTTTCTCTTATATTAATTAAATATAATTAATTAATTATAATTAATTAGTTTCTCTTATATTAATTAAATTTCTCTAATAAAATTTTTCTCTTATATTAATTAGTTTTATATCAGTATTTCAGAAAATATAAAATTATGAAATTTTCATTGAAGATAAGTTTTGCACATTAGTGGATCTCACTAGCTTTTTATCTTGGACATCTTTCAGGATTGTTATCTCTTCTTATTTCTTTTGGCCTGGATTTTGTTATTAATTTGTTTGGTGGCTTTTCTTGCTGAGTCACATTCTGCAATTGGGTCTTATGCATTTTTTAAGCCCTTGGGTATAAGGAGATGTTAAATCCCATTAAGAAGGAGAATTTTTTTGGTAGTGTTTAACACTTATCCTTCTTGAAAAACAATAAAATGTGCCACTGCTTTCTATCCTTTACCCCAGTATGATACATTCCTTGAGCAACTGGTAGTTTTGATCATATTTGTAGCTGATAGCCCTACAGAATTTTAAGGCTCTTGGGGCCTCTTGAGAGCATCAAGATGTTAGTGAGATGAATCTGACTGTCCCACCTGGGTGCAGCAAGGCCAGGTTTCAAGCCCTCATTTTCACACTTAGTAGTTATTCAAGCTGGAATATTCTGAGTTCATCTTCTCATCTGTAATAACCAGTAAACAGTCACAAAACTGAGTGTAGTTTAAATAAGACAATACTTCACAGTGCTAGGAGAACAAATCTGTTGGTCGTGAATCTTCTTTTCATGTTATAGCTAATGAAGCCCAGATCCAGACAAATCTGGGGACTTTAAGCCTGTGTAAATACACTGGCAGAGCTGCGGGCCCAGGTCTTCTACACTGCATGTTCCCATTCCACTATATTTAATTGATAAGTGATTTTAATTTTTGCTTTTAATGAAAATACAATTATAGAATGTGTTGGTAAATGCTATGTTGGTTGAATAGAAACAAAACTCTGTATGGTCTAATATAGTGATTTCCACTGGTGCTTGAACCTTACTGCACATTAGAATCATTTGGGAAACTTTTTAAAAATCGTAATGTCCAGGCTATACCCCATTCCAATTAAATCACAGTATCTGAGTGTGGGACCCAAACATGATTTTTTTTTAATGACTTCCTATGCAATTTTGTACACAGAATTTGCCAAAACTAGGCTGAGAATACTCCAAACCATATCTAGGACAGTTTTTAAAGGTCTGTTCTTCTGTTAACAGATCATATATCTTGGGGACTGTGTTAAGTGCCTCTTTATGGGTTTGTTTTCTGATATATTTTCCCTTCTTCCTATTGAAATACGCCACAGACCTCACATCTTTTGGTCACTTCATCCGTGTCACTAACCTGAATGCTGCTGCATCCCAAAGAGTTCAATGCCTTATTTGCGTGCATCTCCAGATGTCTCTTAACAATGCATCCTGCAAAGATAACAGAGAAGGGCTCTTCTTTCAATAGGACCTGGTATCCACATTTAATTCAATAGGCATGAATGAATTTTATTTTAATCCCTTAATTAACTTTTTCCCTCTGGTATAAATCTAGGCTTTCTGGATCGAGTGGTGGGAGTCTTCGAGGAGACGGTACTGCCCCTTGCAGATTTAGCCAGAGATTTGTGTGGGGACACGCCTGGGTAGTTTAGATATGATAGGGTGATGATCTGGAAGAGTCTACTTCAGTCTTCTTCGTTATTTAAAATACGAACTGGACCATTGATTTTGCAGTTGTTTTCTTTCCATACCTCAGAATTTCCTATAAGGGGCTGAAAGATGCCAGGGTTGCTTATGTGTTACTGTTTCATCTCTGACAGTTTCTATTTCTCACAGAGGATCAGAGCAGGGCTGGAAACAGCTAGCTTTATTTTTATTATCTACTGTAAAATGAGAACGTGATGTAAATGTGCAGACAGTGTTTACCAGTTGAGGTCCTGAGGGAATGATCCACATATCTTTTTTTAAACACTTTTATTGGAGTACAACACCTTTATTGGAGTATAATTGCTTTACAATGGTGTGTTAGTTTCTGCTTTATGACAAAGTGAATCAGTTATACATATACATATGTCCCCATATCTCTTCCCTCTTCTGTCTCCCTCTCTCCCACCCTCCCTATCCCACCCCTCTAGGTGGTCACAAAGCACCGAGCTGATCTCCCTGTGCTATGCGGCTGCTTCCCACTAGCCATTTTACATTTGGTAGTGTATGTATGTCAATGGCACTCTCTCACTTCGTCCCAGCTTACCCTACCCCCTTCCCCGTGTTCTCAAGTCCATTCTCTATGTCTACATCTTTATTCCTGCCCTGCCACTAGGTTCATCAGTACCATTTTTTTAGATTCCATATATATGTGTTAACATGCGGTATTTGTTTTTCTCTTTCTGACTTACTTCACTTTGTATGACAGACTCTAGGTCCATCCACCTCACTACAAATAACTTAATTTTGTTTGCTTTTTATGGCTGAATAATATTCCATTGTATATATGTGCCACATCTTCTTTATCCATTCATCTGTCAATGGACACTTAGGTTGATTCCATGTCCTGGCTATTGTAAATAGTGCTGCAATGAACATTGTGGTACATGACTCTTTTTGAATTATAGTTTTCTCAGGGTGTATGCCCAGTAGTGGGGTTGCTGGGTCGTATGGTAGTTCTATTTTTAGTTTTTTAAGGAACCTCCATACTGTTTTCCATAGTGGTTGTATCAATTTACATTCCCACGATTTATTTTTAATGAATGGAAAAGCTTGCCATATAGAAAAGCAAAGTAGATACATGTGATTTTATGTAAGTTTTATATCATCTGACTCTGGGAAAATCTTTTGCCTGACTGAAAGATTGATGGCTCCAGGTGGTACTGGGTGACCATGCCTATAATCCTTGTGGCAGACAAGAGAGAGCAACAAGGAGAAAGGAGGTCAGGGAATGAGGAGAGGAAGCCTTGCAAGGCAGAAACTATGAGAGTGAGAGTGCAAGCTGCCCACCTGCACCTAAACAGGCAGAGTGCCTAGGGCCAGGGGCAGAGTTCTTTAACAACAGAAACTCTCCCACCAACCTTACAAACATCATACTCAATAACATTTCTGTGTGTTACTGCTTCCCTTCCTTGAAATCCCTTCAGTGGAATGTCTGTTTGCATTCTCATGCAGGGGGTTGTAGATGGATGGACAAGCAGGCCGTGGAGAGTAAGCACATAAAAGAGGAGCCACCTTTGACTATCTTTTTTACCAGTTTCTTGGTTTCTTTTCAAAACTGCTTTCTCTGGTAAAAGAAACAAAAAAGCTTACATGCTATCTAATATATATGTATATATATTCAGATCAGCCAAATCACCCTTGGCCATTAAAGGGGAGACAGCTGTTGTGGCCAGATCGCCCTCACATCCTCAGTGCCTGCTTTCTGTAGGAACCTTCCATGAATTCTCTGCTCTTCATTTATGACCATGTTTTCCAAATGTATAGTGTCTACAAAAGGTATGAAAAGTTTAGGACTTATGATAATAATACTCAGTATTGGCAGTAGCCACACTGAGCCCTTCATTGCTCACTGCTTTTCTCACTGACCCTGGAGTTTGAGGGTGACAGGGGAGGACCTTCAAGATGATGGAGGAGTGAGACGTGGAGATCACCTTCCTCCCCAAAAATACATCAAAAATACATCTACATGTGGAACAACTCTTACAGAACACCTACTGAACACTGGCAGAAGACCTCAGACTTCCCAAAAGGCAAGAAACTCCCTACATACGTGGCCATGTGGCTGACAGGGTCTTGATGCTCTGGCCGGGTGTCAGGACTGAGCTTCTGAGGTGGGAGAGCCGAATTCAGGATGTTAGGCCACCAGAGCCAACCTGGCCCTACGTAATATCAATTGGCGAGAGCTCTCCCAGAGATCTCCATCTCAATGCTAAGACCCAGCTCCACTCAATGACCAGCAAGCTCCCGTGCTGGACACCCCATGCCAAACAACTAGCAAGACAGGAACACATCCTCACCCATTAGCAGAGTGGGTGCCTAAAATCATAATAAGTTCACAGACACCCCAAAGTACACCACTGGAAATGGTTCTGCCCACCAGAAAGACAAGATCCAGCCTCATCCACCAGAACACAGGCACCAGTCCCCTCCACCAGGAAGCCTACACAACCCATTGAACCAACCTTACCCACTGGGGGTAGACACCAAAAACAATGGGAACTACGAACCTGCAGCCGGCAAAAAGGAGACCCCAAACACAGTAAGTTAAGCAAAATGAGAAGACAGGTGTCCGAGTGCCAGCAGAAGCTGAAGGAGCTGGAGGTGGCTGAGGGCAAGGGCAGCAGGGCCGAGCTGGAACGGCTGTAGGCTGAGGCACAGCAGCTGCACAAGGAGGAGTGAAGCTGAGAGCAGAAGCTAAAGGAGATGCGCAAGAAGGAGAAGAACATGCCCTGGAATGTGGACATGCTCAGCAAGAATGGCTTCAGCAAGAGCATGGTCAATACAAAGCCTGAGCAGGTGGAGGTGGAGTTGGAGGAGGTGAGGGAGCAGAAACACAAAACCTTCATGGAAAAGTATGAGAAACAGATCAAGTACTTCGGCATGCTCCACTGCTGGGACGACAGCCAGAAGTACCTGTCGGACAACGTCCACCTGGTGTGCAAGGAGACTGCCAACTACCTGGTCATTTGGGCCTTGACCTAGAGGTGGAGGAGAAATGTGCACTGATGGAGCACGTGGCCCACCAGATCATTGTCATGAAGTTCATCCTGGAGCAGGCCAAGAGCCTGAAGGTGGACCCCCGTGCCTGCTTCCGGCAGTTCTTCACCAAGATCAAGACTGCCGACCATCAGTACATGTAGGGCTTCAATGACGAGCTGTAGGCCTTCAAAGGCTGCGTGCAGGGCCGGGCCAAGCTGCGCATCAAGAAGGTCATGAGAGAGTACGAGGAGGAGGAGTGCAAGCAGCAGCTTGGCCGAGCAGCCTGGACCCTGTTGAGGTATACGAGTCCCTCCCTGAGGAGCTCCAGAAATGCTTTGAGGTGAATGATGTGCAGATTCTACAAGATGCCGTCAGCAAGATGGACCCCACTGATGTGAAGTACCACATGCATCACTGCATCAACTCCGGCCTCTGGGTCCACAACTCCAAGTCCAACGAGGCCAAGGAGGTGGAGGAGACGAGTCTCGGGGACCCCTTGCTGGAAGCCTCCAAGCCAGGTGATGAGAAAGATGTCAGCGCACGACCCACCTCAGCTGCTGCCTGACTGCCTGCAGGCCCCTGTGCATCCCTTTTCAGAAAACAAAAATAGACACCATCTCCCTAGCTCCTGGTTTCCTCCACTTTTGCTGCTCCCCCGCCTAGCCTAGAGGGGACAGACCAACCCCTCCACCACCGCCACACTCCCAGTGCTCATCGAAGCCTTTGCTTTGAGTCAAGGGATTTCACTGCCTGCAGCTCACCCCAATTCAGCATTATGCAAAAGGCTCGGGGATCCAGGGAGAGGTAGAGGTTGCCAGCCTGGTCCACGGGGTAGGGGTGGGGTCCCCAGCTGAGGGGCCTGCTCCAGTCACTGTGGGCTCTGTTTTCACTGTTCATCCACATTGAGTATTCTATATAGTAAACAGCAATTATCTTCCAATATGCAACAGATGAAGGATCAAAGTAAAAACCCACCAGGCCAAACAAATGAAGAGGAAATAGGCAGTCTACGTGAAAAAGAACTCAGAGTACTGATACTAAAGACATGCAAAATCATGGAAATAGAATGGAGAAAATACAAGAAACATTTAACAAGGACCTAGAAGAACTAAAGAGCAAACAATGAAGAACAACAGAAAAAATGAAATTAAAAATTCTCTAGAGGGAATCAATAAAAGAATAACTGAGGCAGAAGAACGGATAAGTGACCTGGAAGACAAAATAGTGGAAATAATTAACATAGAGCAGATTGAAGAAAAAAGAATGAAAAGAATTGAGGACAGTCTCAGAGACTTCTGGGACAACATTAAACACACCAACATTCAAATTATAGGGGCCACAGAAGAAGAAGAGAAAAAGAAAGGGACTGAGAAAATATTTGAAGAAATTATAGTTGAAAATTTCCCTAATATGGGAAAGGAAATAGTCAATCAAGTCCAGGAAGTGCAGAAAGTCCCATACAGGATAAATCCAAGGAGAAACACACCAAGACACATATTAATCAAGCTATCAAAAATTAAATTTAGGGGCTTCCCTGGTGGCGCAGTGGTTGAGAATCTGCCTGCCAATGCAGGGGACACGGGTTCGAGCCCTAGTCTGGGAAGATCCCACATGCCGCGGAGCAACTAGGCCCGTGAGCCACAACTACTGAGCCTGCGCGTCTGGAGCCTGTGCTCCGCAACAAGAGAGGCCGCGACGGTGAGAGGCCCGCGCACCGCGATGAAGAGTGGCCCCTGGTCGCCGCAACTAGAGAAAGCCCTCGCACAGAAGCGAAGACCCAACACAGCCATAAATAAATAAATAAATAAATAAATTAATTAATTAAAAAAAAAAAAAAAATTAAATTTAAAGAAAAATATTAAAAACAGCAAGGGAAAAACAACAAATAACATACAAGGGAATCCCCATAAGGTTAACAGCTGATCTTTCAGCAGAAACTCTGCAAGCCAGAAGGGAGTGGCAGGACATATTTAAAGTGATGAAAGGGCAAAACCTATAACTAAGGTTACTCTACCCAGCAAGGATCTCATTCAGATTTGACGGAGAAATTAAAACCTTTACAGACAAGCAAAGTTAAGAGAATTCAGCATCACCAAACCAACTTTACAACAAATGTAAAGGAACTTCTCTAGGCAGGAAAAAAAAAAAAGAAGGAAAACACCTACAATAAAAAACCCAAAACAATTAAGAAAATGGAAATAGGAACATATATATGGATAATTACCTTAAATGTAAATGGGTTAAATGCTCCAACCAAAAGACATAGACTGGTTGAATGGATACAAAAACAAGACCCATGTATATGCTGCTTATAAGAGACTCACTTCAGACCTAGGGACACATACAGACTGAAAGTGAGGGAATAGAAAAAGATATTCCATACAAATGGAAATCAAAAGAAAGCTGGTGTAGCAATTCTCATAACAGACAAAATAGACTTAAAAATAAAGACTCTTACAAGAGACAAAGAAGGACACTACATAATGATCAAGGGATCAATCCAAGAAGAAGATATAACAATTGTAAATATTTATGCACCCAACATAGGAGCACCTCAATACATAAGGTAAATGCTAACAGCCATAAAAAGGGGAAATCGACAGTAACAGAATCATAAGGGAGTTTAACACCTCACTTTCACCAATAGACAGATCATCCAAAATGAAAATAAATAAGGAAATACAAGCTTTAAATGATACATTAAACAAGATGGATTTAATTGATATTTATAGGACATTCCATCCAAAAACAACAGAATACACATTCTTCTCAAGTGCTCATGGAACATTCTCCAGGATAGATTATATCTTGGGGCACAAATCAAGCCTTGGTAAATTTAAGAAAAATAAAATCGTATCAAGTATCTTTTCTGACCACAGTGCTATGAGACTAGATATCAATTACAGGAAAAAATCTGTAAAAAATATAAAAATTTGGAGGTTACACAATACAGTACTTAATAACCAAGGGATCACTGAAGAAATCAAAGAGGAAATCAAAAAACACCTAGAAACAAATGACAATGAAAACATGATGAACTAAAACTTATGGGATGCAGCAAAAGCAGTTCTAAGAGGGAAATTTACAGCAATACAATTAGAGAAAGAAGAACAAAAAACCCAAAAAGTTAGCAGAAGGATAGAAATCATAAAGATCAGATCAGAAATAAATGAAAAAGAAATGAAGGAAACAATAGCAAAGATCAATAAAACTGAAAACTGGTTCTTTAAGAAGATAAACAAAATTGATAAACCATTAGTCAGACTCATCAAGAAAAAAAGGGAGAAGATTCAAATCAATAGAATTGGAAATGAAAAAGGAGAAGCAACAACTGACACTGCAGAATTACAAAGGATCATGAGAAATTGCTACAAGCAACAATATGCCAATAAAATGGACAATCTGGAAGAAATGGACAAATTCTTAGAAAAGCACAACCTTCCAAGACTGAACCAGGAAGAAATAGAAAATATAAACATACCAATCACAAGCACTGAAACTGAGACTGTGATTAAAAATCTTCCAAAAAACAAAAGCCCAGGACCAAATGGCTTCACGGGCGAATTCTATCAAACACTTAGAGAAGAGCTAACACCTATCCTTCTCAAACTCCTCCATAATATAGCAGAGGGAGGAACATTCCCAAACTCATTCTACAAGGCCACCATCACCCTGATACCAAAACCAGACAAATATGTCACAAAGAAAGAAAACTTCAGGCCAATATCACTGATGAACTTACATGCAAAAGTCCTTAACAAAATACTAGCAAACAGAATCCAACAGCACATTAAAAGGATCATACACCATGATCAAGTGGGGTTTATCCCAGGGATGCAAGGATTCTTCAATACATGCAAATCAATCAATGTGATACACCATATTAACAAACTGAAGGATAAAAACCATATGATCATCTCAATAGATGCAGAAAAAACTTTTGACAAAATTCAACACCAATTTATGATAAAAACTCTCCAGAAAGTAGGCTTAGAGGGAACTTACCTCAACATAATAAAGGCCATATATGACAAACTCACAGCCAACATCATTCTTAATTGTGAAAAACTGAAAGCCTTTCCACTAAGATCAGGAACAAGACAAGCTTGTCGACACTCACCACTATTATTCAACATAGTTTTGGAGGTTTTAGCCACAGCTAAATCAGAGAAGAAAAAGAAATAAAAGGAATCCAAATCATAAAAGAAGAAGTAAAGGTGTCACTGTTTGCAAATGACATGATACTATACATAGGGAATCCTAAAGACTGTACGAGAAAACTACTAGAGATAATCAATGAATTTGGTACAGTTGCAGAATACAAAATTAATGCACAGAAATCTCCTGCATTCCTATACACTAATGATGAAAAATCTGAAAGAGAAATTAAGGAAACACTCCCATTTACCATTGCAACAAAAACGAATAAAATACCTAGGATTAAACCTACCTAAGGAGGCAAAAGACCTGTATGCCAAAAACTATAAGATACTGATGAAAGAAATTAAAGATGATATGAACAGATGGCAAGATATATCATGTTCTTGGATTGGAAGAAATAGCATTGTGAAAATGACTGTACTACCCAAAGCCATCTACAGGTTCAATGCAATCCCTCTCAAACTACTACTGGCATTTTTCACAGAACTAGAACAAAAAATTTCACAATTTGTATGGAAACACAAAAGACCCTGAATAGCGAAAGCAATCTTGAGAAAGAAAAATGGAGCTGGAGGAGTCAAGCTCCTAGACTTCAGACTCTACTACAAAGCTACAGTAATCAAGACAGTATGGTACTGGCACAAAAACAGAAATATAGATCAATGGAATAGGATAGAAAGCCCAGAGATAAACCCACGCACATATGGTCACATTATTTTTCATAAAGGAGGCAGGAATATACAATCGAGAAAAGACAGCCTCTTCAATAAGTGGTGCTGGGAAAACTGGACAGCTACACGTGAAAGAATGAAGTTAGAACACTCCTTAACACCATACACAAAAATAAACTCAAAATGGATTAAAGACCTGAATGTAGGGCCAGACACTATCAAACTCTTAGAGGAAAACATAGAACACTCTATGACATTAATCACAGCAAGATCCTTTTTGACCAACCTCCTAGAGAAAGGGAAATAAAAACAAAAATAAAAAAATGGGACCTAATGAAGCTTAAAACTTTTGCACAGCAAAGGAAACCATAAACAAGACGAAAAGACAACCCTCAGAATGGGAGAATATATTTGCATATGAAGCAACTGACAAAGGATTAATCTCCAAAATATACAAGCATCTCATGCAGCTCAATATGAAAAAAACAAACAACCTAATCCAAAAATGGGCCAAAGATCTAAATAGACATTTCTCCAAAGAAGATATACAGATTCCCAACAAACACATGAATGGATGCTCAACATCACTAATCATTAGAGAAATGCAAATCTAAACTACAATGAGGTATCACCTTATACTGGTCAGAATGGCCATGATCAAACAATCTACAAACTATAAATGTGTGAAAGGGTGTGGAGAAAATGGAACTTTCTTGCACTGTTGGTGGGAATGTAAATTGATAGAGCCACTATGGAGAACATTATGGAGGTTCCTTAAAAAACTAAAAATAGAACTACCATATGACCCAGCAATCCAACTGCTGGGCATATACCCAGAGAAAACCGTAATTCAAAAAGACACATGCACCCCAATGTTCATTGCAGCACTATTTACAATAGCCAGGTCATGGAAGCAACCTAAATGCCCATCAACAGACGACTGGATAAAGGAGATGTGGTACATATATACAATAGAATATTACTCAGCCATGAAAAGGAATGAAGTTTGGTTTTTTGTAGTGAGGTGGATGCACCTAGCATCTGTCATACAGAGTGAAGTAAGTCAGAAAGAGAAAAACAAATACCGTATGCTAACACACATATATGGAATCTAAAAAAAAAAAAATGATTCTGAAGAACCTAGGGGCAGAACAGGAATAAAGACGCAGTCGTAGAAAATGGACTTGAGGACACAGGGAGGGGGAAGGGTAAGCTGGGAGAAAGTGAAGGAGTGGCATGGACATATGTACACTACCAAATATAAAATAGATAGCTAGTGGGAAGCAGCTGCATAGCACAGGGAGATCAGCTCGGTGCTTTGTGACCACCTAGAGCTGTGGGATAGGGAGGGTGGGAGGGAGACCTAAGAGGGAGGGGATATGGGGATATACGTATACGTATAGCTGAATCACTTTGTTATACAGCAATGTAAAGCAATTATACTCCACTAAAGATGTTAAAAAATATACTTAGTATTTATTGATCAGTGTAATCAACCCAAGTCCTGACAGGAAACAGATGGCATGCTTAGCTAGGATTTTTGAAGGCATTTTTTATGAAGGAACTATTTTTTTCTTTTATAAACCACTTTATTGAGATAATATATCACACAATTCTCCCATTTAAAGTACACAATTCAATGGTTTTTAGTATATTCACAGACTTGTGCAAGCAACACCAGAACAAAATTTAGAACATTTTCATCAACACAAGAGATAATCCCACCACCCCATAAGCAGTCATTCCTCATTCCTGTCACCCCAGTCCCTGGTCACCACTGCTCTGCTTTCTGTATCCATGGATTTACTTCTTTGGGTCATTTCATAGAAATGGAATCATTCAATTTGTGGCCTGTCGTGTCTAGCTTCTTTCAGTGAGACCATGCTTTCAAGGTTCAGCCATGCTGTAGTGTGTGTCAAAAGTTCATTCCTTTTTTTTTTTTTTTTAGTATTAGTTGTTTTGTTTGTTTGTTTGTTTGTACTGCAGGTTCTTATCAGTCATCAATTTTATACACATCAGTGTATACATGTCAATACCAATAGCCCAATTCAGCACACCACCATCCCCACCCCCTTGGTGTCCATACGTTTGTTCTCTACATCTGTGTCTCAACTTCTGCCCTGCAAACCGGTTCGTCTGTACCATTTTTCTAGGTTCCACATACATGCATTAATATACGATATTTGTTTTTCTCTTTCTGACTTACTTCACTCTTTACGACAGTCTCTAGATTCATCCACATCTCAACAAATGACTCAATTTCATTCCTTTTTATGACTGAGTAATATTCCATTGTATATATGTACCACATCTCCTTTATCCAGTCGTCTGTTGATGGGCATTTAGGTTGCTTCCATGACCTGGCTATTGTAAATAGTGCTGCAATGAACATTCGGGTGCATGTGTCTTTTTGAATTATGGTTTTCTCTGGGTATATGCCCAGTAGTGGGATTGCTGGATCATATGGTAATTCTATTTTTAGTTTTCTAAGGAACCTCCATACTGTTCTCCATAGTGGCTGTATCAATTTACATTCCCACCAACAGTGCAAGAGGGTTCCCTTTTCTCCACACCCTCTCCAGCATTTGTTGTTTGTAGATTTTCTGATAATGCCCATTCTAACTGGTGTGAGGTGATACCTCATTGTAGTTTTGATTTGAATTTCTCTAATAATTAGTGATGTTGAGCAGCTTTTCATGTGCTTCTTGGCCATCTGTATGTCTTCTTTGGAGAAATGTGTATTTAAGTCTTCTGCCCGTTTTTGGATTGGGTTGTTTGTTTCTTTAATATTGAGGTGAATGAGCTGTTTATATATTTTGGAGATTAATCCTTTGTCCATTGATTTATTTGCAAATATTTTCTCCCATTCTGAGGGTTGTCTTTTCGTCTTGTTTATGGTTTCCTTTGCTGTGCAAAAGCTTTGAAGTTTCATTAGGTCCAATTTGTTTATTTCTGTTTTTATTTCCATTACTCTAGGAGGTGGATCAAAAAGACCTTGCTGTGATTTATGTCAAAGAGTGTTCTTCCTATGTTTTCCTCTAAGAGTTTTAAAGTGTCTGGTCTTACATTTAGGTCTCGAATCCATTTTGAGTTTATTTTTGTGTATGGTGTTAGGGAGTATTCTAATTTCATTCTTTTACATGTAGATGTCCAGTTTTCCCAGCACCACTTCTTGAAGAGACTGTCTTTTCTCCATTGTATATCTTTGCCTCCTTTGTCATAGATTAGTCGACCATAGATGTGTGGGTTTATCTCTGGGCTTTCTATCTTGTTCCATTGATCTATATTTCTGTTTTTGTGCCAGTACCATATTGTCTTGATTACTGTAGCTTTATAGTATAGTCTGAAGTCAGGGAGTCTGATTCCTTCAGCTCCGTTTTTTTCCCTCAAGACTGCTTTGGCTATTCGAGGTCTTTTTTGTCTCCATACAAATTTTAAGATGATTTGTTCTAGTTCCATAAAAAATGTCATTGGTAATTTGATAGGGATTGCATTGAATCTGTAGATTGCTTTGGGTAGTATAGTCATTTTCACAATATTGATTCTTCCAATCCAAGAACATGGTATATCTCTCCATCTGTTGGTATCATCTTTAATTTCTTTCATCAGTGTCTTATAGTTTTCTGCATACAGGTCTTTTGTCTCCCTAGGTAGGTTTATTCCTAGGTATTTTATTCTTTTTGTTGCAAAAGTAAATGGGAGTGTTTCCACAATTTCTCTTTCAGATTTTTCATCATTAGTGTATAGGAATGCAAGAGGTTTCTGTGCATTGATTTTGTACCCTGCAACTTCACCAAATTCATTGATTAGCTCTAGTAGTTTTCTGGTGACATTTTCAGGATTCTCTATGTATAGTATCATGTCATCCGCAAACAGTGACAGTTTTACTTCTTCTTTTCCAATTTGTGTTCCTTTTATTTCTTTTTCTTCTCTGATTGCCGTGGCTAGGACTTCCAGAACTATGTTGAATAATAGTGGTGAGAGTGGACATCCTTGTCTCGTTCCTGATCTTAGAGGAAATGCTTTCAGTTTTTCACCATTGAGAATGATGTTTGCTGTGGGTTTGTCATATATGGCCTTTATTATGTTGAGGTAGGTTCCCTCTATGCCCACTTTCTGGAGAGTTTTTATCAGAAATGGGTGTTGAATTTTGTCAAAAGCTTTTTCTGCATCTATTGAGATGATCATATGGTTTTTATTCTTCAATTTGTTAATATGGTGTATCACATTGATTGATTTGCGTATATTGAAGAATCCTTGCATCCCTGGGATAAATCCCACTTGATCGTGGTGTATGATCCTTTTAATGTGTTGTTGGATTCTGTTTGCTAGTATTTTGTTGAGGATTTTTGCGTCTATATTCATCAGTGAAATTGGTCTGTAATTTTCTTTTTTTGTAGTGTCTTTGTCTGGTTTTGGTATCAGGGTGATGGTGGCCTCATAGAATGAGTTTGGGAGTGTTCCTTCCTCTGCAATTTTTTGGAAGAGTTTGAGAAGGATAGGTGTTAGCTTTTCTCTAAATGTTTGATAGAATTCCCCTGTGAAGCCATCTGGTCCTGGACTTTTGTTTGTTGGAAGATTTTTAATCACAGTTTCAATTTCATTACTTGTGATTGGTCTGTTCATATTTTCTGTTTCTTCCTGGTTCAGTCTTGGAAGGTTATACCTTTCTAAAAATTTGTCCATTTCTTCCAGGTTGTCCATTTTATTGGCATAAAGTTGCTTGTAGTAGTCTCTTAGGATGCTTTGTATTTCTGCAGTGTCTGTTGTAACTTCTCCTTTTTCATTTCTGATTTTATTGATTTGAGTCCTCTCCCTCTTTTTCTTGATGAGTCTGGCTAATGGCTTATCAATTTTGTTTATCTTCTCAAAGAACCAACTTTTAGTTTTATTGATCTTTGCTATTGTTTTCTTTGTTTCTATTTCATTTATTTCTGCTCTGATCTTTATGACTTCTTTCCTTCTGCTAACTTTGGGTTTTGTTTGTTCTTCTTTCTCTAGTTTCTTTAGGTGTAAGGTTAGATTGTTTACTTGAGATTTTTCTTGTTTCTTTAGGTAGGCTTGTATAACTATAAACTTCCCTCTTAGAACCGCTTTCGCTGCATCCCATAGGTTTTGGGTCGTCGTGTTTTCATTGTCATTTGTCTCTAGGTATTTTTTTATTTCCTCTTTGATTTCTTCAGTGATCTCTTGGTTATTTAGTAACGTATTGTTTAGCCTCCATGTGTTTGTCTTTTTTACGTTTTTTTCCCTGTAATTCATTTCTAATCTCATAGCATTGTGGTCAGAAAAGATGCTTGATATGATTTCAATTTTCTTAAATTTACTGAGGCTTGATTTGTGACCCAAGATGTGATCTATCCTGGAGAGTGTTCCGTACGCACTTGAGAAGAACGTGTAATCTGCTGTTTTTGGATGGAATGTCCTATATATATCAATTAAATCTATCTGGTCTATTGTGTCATTTAAAGCTTCTGTTTCCTTATTTATTTTCATTTTGGATGATCTGTCCGTTGGTGTAAGTGAGGTGTTAAAGTCCCCCACTATGATTGTGTTACTGTCAATTTCCTCTTTTATAGCTGTTAGCAGTTGCCTTATGTATTGAGGTGCTCCTATGTTGGGTGCATATATATTTATAATTGTTATATCTTCTTCTTGGATTGATCCTTGGATCATTATGTAGTGTCCTTCCTTGTCTCTTGTAACATTCTTTATTTTAAAGTCTATTTTATCTGATATGAGTATAGCTACTCCAGCTTTCTTTTGATTTCCATTTGCATGGAATATCTTTTTCCATCCCCTCACTTTCAGTCTGTATGTGTCCCTAGGTCTAAAGTGGGTCTCTTGTAGACAGCATATATATGGGTCTTGTTTTTGTATCCATTCAGCCAGTCTATGTCTTTTGGTTGGGGCATTTAATCCATTCACGTTTAAGGTAATTATCGATATGTATGTTCCTATGACCATCTTCTTAATTGTTTTGGGCTTGTTTTTGTAGGTCCTTTACTTCTCTTGTGTTTCCCACTTAGAGAAGTTCCTTTAGCATTTGTTGTAGAGCTGGTTTGGTGGTGCTGAATTCTCTTAGCTTTTGCTTGTCTGTAAAGCTTTTGATTTCTCCATCAAATCTAAATGAGATCCTTGCCGGGTAGAGTAATCTTGGTTGTAGGTTCTTCCCTTTCATCACTTGAAGTATATCATGCTACTCCCTTCTGGCTTGCAGAGTTTCTGCTGAGAAATCAGCTGTTAACCTTATGGGAGTTCCCTTGTATGTTATTTGTCATTTTTCCCTTGCTGCTTTCAATAATTTTTCTTTGTGTTTAATTTTTGCCACTTTGATTACTATGTGTCTCGGCGTGTTTCTCCTTGGGTTTATCCTGTATGGGACTCTCTGCGCTTCCTGGACTTGGGTGGCTATTTCCTTTCCCATGTTAGGGAAGTTTTCGACTATAATCTCTTCAAATATTTTCTCTGGACCTTTCTCTCTCTCTTCACCTTCTGGGACCCCTATAATTCGAATGTTGTTGCGTTTAATGTTGTCCCAGAGGTCTCTTAAGCTGTCTTCATTTCTTTTCATTCTTTTTTCTTTAGTCTGTTCTGCAGCAGTGAATTCCACCATTCTGTCTTCCAGGTCACTTATCCGTTCTTCTGCCTCAGTTATTCTGCTATTGATTCCTTCTAGTGTAGTTTTCATTTCAGTTATTGTATTGGTCATCTCTGTTTGTTTGTTCTTTAATTCTTCTAGGTCTTTGTTAATCATTTCTTGCATCTTCTCAATCTTTGCCTCCAGTCTTATTCTGAGGTCCTGGATCATCTTCACTATCATTATTCTGAATTCTTTTTCTGGAAGGTTGCCTATCTCCACTTCATTTAGTTGTTTTTCTGGGGTTTTTTCTTGTTCCTTCATCTGGTACATAGCCCTCTGCCTTTTCATCTTCTCTATCTTTCTGTGAATGTGGTTTTTGGTCCACAGGCTGCAGGATTGTAGTTTTTCTTGCTTCTGCTCTCTGCTCTGATCTTTATGATATATTTCCTTCTGCTAACTTTGGGTTTTGTTTTTTCTTCTTTCTCTAGTTCCTTTAGGTGTAAGGTTAGATTGTTTACTTGAGATTTTTCTTGTTTCTTTAGGTAAGCTTGTATAGCTATAAACTTCCCTCTTAGAACTGCTTTTGCTGCATCCCATAGGTTTTTGATCATCGTGTTTTCATTGTCATTTGTCTCTAGGTATTTTCTTATTTCCTCTTTGATTTCTTCAGTGATCTCTTGGTTATTTAGTAACGTATTGTTTAGCCTCCGTGTGTTTGTGTTTTTTACCTTTTTTTCCCTGTTATTCATTTCTGATCTCATAGCGTTGTGGTCAGAAAAGATGCTGTATATGATTTCAATTTTCTTAAATTTACTGAGGCTTGATTTGTGACCCAAGATGTGATCTATCCTGGAGAATGTTCTGTGTGCACTTGAGAAGAAAGTGTAATCTGCTATTTTTGGATGGAATGTCCTAAAAATATCAATTAAGTCTACCTGGTCTAGTGTGTCCTTTAAAGCTTCTGTTTCCTTATTCATTTTCATTTTGGATGATCTGTCCATTGGTGTAAGTGAGGTGTTAAAATCCCCCACTATGATTGTGTTACTGTCAATTTCCCCTTTTATTGCTGTTAGCAGTTGTCTTATGTATTGAGGTGCTCCTATGTTGGGTGCATATATATTTATAATTGTTATATCTTCTTCTTGGATTGATCCCTTGATCATATGTAGTGTCCTTCCTTGTCTCTTGTAACATTCTTTATTCTAAAGTCTATTTTATCTGATATGAGTGTAGCTACTCCAGCTTTCTTTTGATTTCCATTTGCATGGAATATCTTTTTCCATCCCCTCACCTTCAGTCTGTATGTGTCCCTAGGTCTGAAGTGGATCTCTTGTAGACAGCATATATATGGGTCTTCTTTTTGTATCCATTCAGCAAGCCTGTGTCTTTTGGTTGGAGCATTTAATCCATTCACGTTTAAGGTAAATGTATGTTCCTATGACCATTTTCTTAATTGTTTTGGGTTTGTTTTTGTAGGTCCTTTTCTTCTCTTGTGTTTCCCACTTAGAGAAGTTCCTTTAGCATTTGTTGTAGAGCTGGTTTGGTGGTGCTGAATTCTGTTAGCTTTTGCTTGTCTGTAAAGCTTTTGATTTCTCCATTGAATCTAAATGAGATCCTTGTTGGGTAGAGTAATCTCGGTTGTAGGTTCTTCCCTTTCATCACTTTAAGTATATCATGCCACTCCCTTCTGGCTTGTACAGTTTCAGCTGAGAAATCAGCTGTTAACCTCATGGGAATTCCCTTGTATGTTATTTGTTGTTTTTCCCTTGCTGCTTTCAATAATTTTTCTTTGTCTTTAATTTTTGCCAATTTGATTACTATGTGTCTCAGCATGTTTCTTCTTGGGTTTATCCTGTATTGTACTCTCTGTGCTTCCTGGACTTGGGTGTCTATTTCCTTTCCCATGTTAGGGAAGTTTTCAACTATAATCTCTTCAAATATTTTCTCTGGTCCTTTTCCTCTCTCTTCTCCTTCTGGAACCCCTATAATGCGAATGTTGTTGCGTTTAAAGTTGTCCCAGAAATCTCTTAAGCTGTCTTCATTTCTTTTCATTCTTTTTTCTTTAGTCTTTTCTGCAGCAGTGAATTCCACCATTCTGTCTTCCAGGTCACTTATCCGTTCTTCTGCCTCAGTTATTCTGCTATTGATTCCTTCTAGTGTAGTTTTCATTTGAGTTATTGTATTGTTCATCTCTGTTTGTTTGTTCTTTAATTCTTCTAGGTCTTTGTTAAACATTTTTTGCATTTTCTCGATCTTTGCCTCCATTCTTTTTCAGAGGTTCTGGATCATCTTCACTATCATTATTCTGAATTCTTTTTCTGGAAGGTCGCCTGTCTCCACTTCATTTTTTTTTGTTTTTCTGGGAATTTATCTTGTTCCTTCATCTGGTATATAGCCCTCTGCCTTTTCATCTTGTCTATCTTTCTGTGAATGTGGTTTTTGTTCCACAGGCTGCAGGATTGTAGATTTTCTTGTTTCTGCTGTCTGCCCTCCAGTGGTTGAGGCTATCTAAGAGGCTTGATAGGAGGCTCTGGTGGTGGGTAGAACTGACTGTTGCTGTGGTGGTCAGAGCTCAGTAAAACTTTAATCCACTTGACTGTTGATGGGTGGGGCTGGGTTCCCTCCCTGTTGGTTGTTTTGCCTGAGGCAACCGAACACTGGAGCCTACCTGGGCTCTTTGGTGGGGCTAATGACAGACTCTGGGAGGGCTCATGCCAAGGAGTACTTCCCAGAACTTCTGTTTCCAGTGTCCTTGTCCCCACGGTGAAACAGAGCCACCTCCCGCCTCTGCAGGAGACCTTCCAACACTAGCAGGAAGGTCTGGTTCAGTTTCCCCTGGGGTCACTGCTCCTTCCCCTGGGTCCCTATGTGCACACTATTTTGTGTGCACCCTCCAAGAGTGGGGTCTCTTTTTCCCCCAGTCCTTTCAAAGTCCTGCAATCAATTCCCACTAGGCTTCAAAGTCTGATTCTCTAGGAATTCCTCCTCCCGTTGCCCGACCCCCAGGTTGGGAAGCCTGACGTGGGGCTCAGAACCTTCACTCCAGTGGGTGGACTTCTGTGGTATAAGTGTTCGCCAGTCTGTGAGTCACCCACCCACCAGTTATGGGATTTGATTTTACTGTGATTGTGCCCCTCCTGCCTTCTCATCCTGGCTTCTCCTTTGTCTTTGCATGTGGGGCATCTTTTTTGGTGAGTTCCAGTGTCTTCCTGTTGATGATTGTCCAGCAGCTAGTTGTGATTCTGGTGTTCTTGCAAGAGGGAGTGAGAGCACATCCTTCTACTCTGGCATCTTGGTTCCTCTCCTATGAAGGAACTACTTACAGAGGGGTGGGAAGGATAAAGGGAACCAAGAAGGATGAATCTTGTGGGTGCATCCTGGGACTAGCACCATAGAAAGTCATCAGCCCCTGACATAAAAGGACACAGGAGGCACAGTATTCCTGGGTGACCCAGAGCCAGAGGAGGGTTGTTCAGCCTGAGCTGAGTCAGGGAAGTTCCCTGCAAAGGCAGGGGCAGGAGGGAGACTTCCCCTGAATTCTCACTCCTCCTTCCTTTCCATCTCCTGACAGTGCTTCCCTTGTCCGGAATACAGGCTTGGGAGCCAAGCTGATGTGGTCTTTACAGGTCAGCAGAGAAATGGGACACAGAAGTACAGAGAAAGAGTTGGGGCCAATGGAAAGTATGTCAGACATTATGTGAAGTAGGTATTATCACAAATTTACAGAGGAGGAAATTGAGACACAGAGAAGTGAGACACATACAGATGATATGTCACTGACATGGGTCTATAGGTCCCTGAAGGCCAAGCTCTTCCAGCTCTGTCAGCTGCTTCACGTGTCACATGGCCCCTGGTCTTAACCAGACTGTGCTTTCCTGAGGGTGGCACTTGCTGACAAACATGACAAATACAGATTTTATGATTTGATTTTATGTCATAATTCCAAAGAACAGTCTTCTATCTTTTAGTGCTTAAGTTATTATCTTAAAAAATTTATTGAGGTATAATTGACATAAAACATTATATTAATTTCAGGTATACAACACAATGATATAATATCTGTATATATTTCGAAATGATTGCCATAATAAGTCTAGTCAACATCTGTCACCACACAGTTACATTATTTTTCTTGAGATGTAGAATATTAAGGTCTACTCTCTAGCAGCCTTCAAATATGCTACACGTGATTTTTTTTTTTTATATTGTAGGGATCTGTGGTCTTTTATAACATTATGATTTATTTAATTTTGTTTTTTTAATTGAAGTATATATATATTTTTTAAATTTAACATCTTTCATGGATCTACTATTTACTTTTACATTCCCTTCTTTTCTTTTTTTAAAATTAATTAATTAATTTATTTATTTTTGGCTGTGTCGGGTGTTCGTTTCTGTGTGAGGGCCTTCTCTAGTTGCGGCAAGCGGAGGCCACTCTTCATTGCGGTGCGTGGGCCTCTCGTTATTGCAGCTTCTCTTGTTGGGAGTACAGGCTCCAGATGCGCAGGCTCAGTAGTTGTGGCTCACGGGCCTAGTTGCTCTGTGGCATGTGGGATCTTCCCAGACCAGGGCTCGAACCCGTGTCCCCTGCATTGGCAGGCAGATTCTCAACCACTGCGCCACCAGGGAAGCCCAACTGAAGTATATTTGATTTACAATGTTGTGTTAGTTTCAGATGTACAGCACAGTGATTCAGTCATATATATATATATATTCTTTTTCAGATTCTTTTCGATAATATGTTGTTACAAGATGTTGAATATCATTCCCAGTGCTATATAGTAGGTCTTTGTTGTTTATTTCATAGATAGTAGTGTGTATATGCTCATCCGAAATCCTAATTTTTCTCCCTACCCACCCCACCACTAACTGCTTTGGTAACCTTAAGTCTGTTTTCTATGTCTGTGAGTCTATTTCTGTTTTGTAATTTGTATCATTGGTCAGTAATCAAGACAGTTTTTTTGGTTTTTTTTTTTTTACTAAAGATGGTAGACTGGACACATATATTTATAGGTACTTTCTCCTGAAAGCTCATTAAAATATCAAAAAGCAGTACTTTTTATTTTGTTTTGGTAAATAAATATATAAGGACAAGGAGAGCAGGAGAGAAGATTATAGAAAGAACATTTTGGAATCTGGAAAGTGAAAAGTAGCATGTGTGGTATAACTTTCTGGACTAGATTCAGCTCAAAAGGCAGAACACCCAACTCAATAATGATTTAAACACATGAGGTCCATTTCTTCCACATAAGTATGGTATTTGGGGAGTAAAGAGTAAACATGAGAGTTCCATAAAGTTGGCAGGGACCTAGCCTCTTTGTAGCTTTTTTTTTTTTTCACTTCCCTGAGTGCGACTCTCATCTCAAGGTCCAATGAGACTGCTTGAGCTCCACACATCACGTCCTTTTTCTAGCTGGCAGTAAGGAGGAAAGGTGGGTGGAACAGTTATGTGCCTCAATTTAAAGATACTTCTTTTAGGTTGTTATCATGTCTTTCACCCACAATACCAATCTCTGTTAGAGACAGATTTTATCTAGATTTAGAAAGCTATTTTAATATCTATCTTTATGATTAACCAAAGTCTAATGAACTGACATTTATTAAACCAATACTGTACTTGAGTACAACTTTGGAGTATGAAACACCCTGTGCTAAGGAGTTGTTAGGAATGAGGGATCCAGGAGAAGTTGTGGGCAGAGCCATAGCCATGCGATTTTATTTCCTTAGTCTTGGCCACTAATTTTATGCTCCTTAATCAGCATAATAGAGGAGAGAGAGCCTTCTCTACTCAGTGGCTCCCAGTCGTCAATCTCCTTCCATTCCATCACCCTCTGAAGGGGTCCCTAGGAGTACAGCATGTTGGTCTGTATCATTTGTATCATTTTTTAAGATTCCACATATAAGTATTATCAGGTGACATTTGTCTTTCCGTCTGACTTACTTCACTTAATATGGCAGTCTTTAGGTCCATTCATGGTGCTGCACATGGCACTATATCATTCTTTTTGATAGCTGAGTAATATTCCATTATATATATATATATATATATATATATATATATATATATATATATATATATGCCACATCTTATTTATCCATTCATCTTTCTATGGGCATTTAAGTTGCTTCCATGTCTTGGCTATTATAAATAGTGCTGTTATGAACATTGGAGTGCATCTATATTTTCAAGTTAGAGTTTTCTCCAGATATATGTCCAGGAGTGGGATTGCTGGATCATACGGCAATGTTAAAAAAAAATACTCAGTATTTATTGATCAGTGTAATCAATCCAAGTCCTGACAGGAAACAGATAACACGCTTAGCTAGGATTTTTGAAGACATTTTTTTATGAAGGAACTATTTACAGAGGGGTGAGCAGGATAAAGGAAACCAAGAAGGATGAATCTTGTGGAACCTCCATACTGTTCTCTATAGTGGCTGTACCAATTTACATTCCCACCAACAGTGTAGGAGGGTACCTTTTCCTCCACATCCTCTCCAATATTTACTATTTGTAGACTTTTTGATGATGACCATTCTGATCGGAGTGAGGAGATATCTCATTGTGGTTTTGATTTGCATTTCTCTAAAAGTTAACAATGTTGAACATTTTTTCATGTGCCTATTGGCCATCTGCATGCCTTTTTTGGTATACAGGGTTATTATTTTTTTAATAAATTTACTTATTTATTTTTGGCTATGTTGGGTCTTTGTTGCTGTGTGCAGGCTTTCTCTAGTTGTGGCGAGTGAGGGCTACTCTTCATTGCGGTGTGCGGGTTTCTCATTGTGACTCGCGGGCTCCAGAGCACAGGCCCAGCAGCCGTGGTGCACAGGCTTATTTGCTCCGTAGCACATGGGATCTTCCTGGACCAGGGCTCGAACCCATGTCCCCTGCACTGGCAGGCGGATTCCCAACCACTGTGCCACCAGGGAAATCCCAGGATTATTAACCATAGTCCCTATGCTGTACGTTACATCCCCAGGACTTATTTATTTTATAAGTGGAAATTTGTAACTTTTGACCTCCTTCATCCAAAGAAGAGTCTTTAATCCAAATCTTTCTAAATCTAAAAAAAAAAAAGTTTATTTTTCAGTTTCAACATTTTCCATCACATTTTGTTGCTGTATTCCTATAATCATTTGCTGTTGGATTTTGGAACAAGATAGAACAAAGCCTTCCTTTAAAGGAGAACACAGAGTTATTTTCTGCAGGTATATACAAGTGTAATGTTTAAGGAAAATAATAATGACTATTTACAATGATGACAAATACCTAACCACTTAATGGATAAAGCTCTAGCTTTCTAGAAAATTCGTTTAGCTAAATAACAAATTCCTTAGCAGGTATCAGTTAGTGGAGTGACAGCATGATATTTTAGAAGAAGCACTGAGCTGTGATTTGGAAGTCAGGTCCCACTTTTTAACTCTGAGATCTAGAAAAGTATGTAAAAGTCTCTGGGCTCAGTCTCAACCATAAAGTGGGAGTAACACTTGGATAAATACTTCATAGAATTGCTGTGAGAATCAGAGGAAATTATGGGATTGTTTTAGTAATTTTAAGATTCCCTTCTAGCTCTCAGAGTATATAACATGGATCTAAAGGTGCTTTATAATCTGTAAAGAACTATTCAAATGTAAAGGTTTATGGGATAAAATGAAACACTGCAGTATTTAAACCATTACAATGTTCTGTCTGGGATTTTAATGAACAAAACTTTATTTTAATTTTAAGACAGAGAGATTAATTGTATGAGAGCAAGTGTTTAGATGAGTGTTAGAATTTATTCAACAGGAATTTTTGTCATAGCATGTTTCCCATCTCCCCTATATTAACTTCATATGAAGTTACTCTTTCAATTTTGTACACTTGACACATTGAAGAATCTGAGAAAGGCAGAAAGGATGCCTTGTACCTTTCAGGCAGGCGATGACAAACTGGCACACGATGTCCTGGGGAAGACACTCGTAGTGCTGCAGTCAGTCTACACTCCACTCAGGAGGTGGAAAAGTGGTTCTTCAGTTGCCAGAGGAAACAAAAATGATGCTGATACTGCTGTATTAGGTAGGAAAATAAAGGAAGAAGAGGGATTTCAAAAGACTGATTTCTAACGTTATATTCTTATTTTAAAAAATGGTTTATTTTTGGCCATAGCTTTACCTAGAGTATGAGACACTGAAGAGTCTGGAAGATGACAAGGGAGAGGACCCAGTCTCCTGCTCTGTGTTGTCTGGTTATTTTGTCATCAGGGAGAAAGCTGGAGATGGAAGACAAACAATGGTGATGTGGGACCTTTCAGAAATCTCCCAAGTAAAGAGGATCCTAAAGACTAAACTCTTATAGATTGGAGGCTTGACCTATGAATGTGTTCACTATTGGACTTCATTCAATATGTCAAGTGTACTTAGTCCAAAATCCTTTACAGTGGGAATCCGTTTCAGCAGACATGGACAGGTTATCATGTATGGAGGAGACAATAAGATTAAAGGAACCACAGTGTGTCAAAGAAATGGTGGGAAGTAGTGGGAACTGTGAAGGGAAGAGGTTATAGACCAAATGGGGAAGAGAAGATCACAATTTCAACTATTTGTGGGGCTTTAATCAGGAAGAAGATACCCACTCTAGAGAGAGGAGCAGGGGCACCAGTGTTGGACTCCGACTTACAGGAGTTTATATCCAGCACCAAGTGACTGTGAAGTCCTGGCGAAGTTACCTCCTTTCTGATGTTCAACATCCCTCTGTGTAAATGGGAATCATTATGAGATGAGGTGATTTAATGAAATAACATATGTAAAGCTTTCGTAGATAACCCTCAATAAAAGGTAAAATAGTTGCACTTATTGCTTTTTTTCACAATGGAGGGCATAATTAGGTCAACAGATAGAATTTACAAGGATTTTTGGTTCAATATAAAAACCACTGTAATGATTATTTGCTCTATATAAATAAGAATTTCTAACTGCATCTGCAACTTTCTCAAATGAAATAAAAAAGCAAAAGACATGTGCATATTTGCTTCTCTCTATATTTGCAAATATCAGTCAAAATATTTATCAATGTCCTACTATGTCAAAGAACTATAGAGTATATAATACTAAACGTTAAAATTTATGGTTCATGCTCTCAAAATTTTGCTAGTCTCAAAACATCCTGAAAATATTAGTTGGTAAAACAGTATTTCAGTAGGATCATAGTAGCATCTATCCAAAGATTCAGCAAGTTAAAATGCTATTATGAACATGTATCATCTAGGACACTGAGGCTGGGGTTGAGCCACCAGGATCAATAATATTTTAATTTATACAAGAAAAATCACAAAAGTTCAAATTTCAACCACAAAATCCTAAAAGCACCTTTCTGTATTTTGTATATTCCAGGGTTCTCACCAGCTGGGATTCTAAAACTTAATTCTCTATTCCATCTGATCAATCATTAAAAAATAAAAAGAAATCTATAAAAAAATTTTTGCAATCAAAATTATTTTGAATAAAGTGTACCAGAGTTTATTTTCTCTTTTCTTAGATATATTTCATTTAGGATGGACTCAAATGTCAGTAACACTCTCAAAAGAGAAATTTATACTTTTTCTAAATTATTTATCCATTAGTCTCTGGCTATCACATCAAAACTCTGTATCATCTCTCTTTTTTTTTTTTCCATCTTTTTCAAGTGTTTTCTCAAATGTCTACATATCAATGAAGATTACTTTGGCCAGGCTATTTAAAGTTCCTGGCCCTCCTGATTACTCTTACTTAGCTTTCCTTTTTCTTTCCATTGTTATTAATTTCCAACATGTGGTATATTTTTCTTATTTATTATATTTATTGCTTCTTGTTCATCTCCCTCTGGAGAATTTAGCATCTTGACATTGGTCTGGGCAATGATTTTTTTGAATATGACAACAAAAGCACAGGCAACAAAAGCAAAAATAAACAAACGGGATTGCATCAAACTAATAAGCTTCTGCACAGCAAAGGGAACAATCAACAAGCAACAGAGTGAAAAGGCAACCTATGGAATGGAGGAAAATATTTGCAAACCATATATCTGAAAAGAAGTTAATATCCAAAAAATATAAGGAGTTCATATAACTCAATAGAAAACAACAAACAAAACCAAAACCAAAAAAAAAAAACCACCCTAAATAAACTGATTGAAAACTGAACAAAGAACCTGAATATACATTTTCAAAAGAAGATATACAAATGGCCAACAGGTATATGAAAAAGTGCTCAACATCACTAATCACCAGGGAAACATAAATTAAAACCACAATATCACCTCATATCTGTTAGACCGGCTACTGTCAAAAAGACAAGAGATTACAAGTATTTGTGAGAATGTGGAAAATAGGAAATCCTGTGTACTGTTGGTGAGAATGTAAATTGGTAAAACTATTATGGAAAACAGTATGGGTGTCTTCAAAAAATAAAAAACTAAAACTCCCACCTGATCCAGCAATCTCACTTCCGGTTATATATCAAAAGGAAATGAAATCAGGAACTTGGAGAGATATCTGTACCCCCATGCTTATTGCAGCATTATTCACAATAGCCAAAATATGAAAACAATCTAACTGCCCATGGATAAATGGAAACATACATACACAGAATGGAATATTATTCAGCCTTAAAAACAATGAAATCCTGACATTGGAGACAACTTGGATGAACCTGGAAAACATTATGCTAAGTGAAATAAGCCAGATCCAGAAAGATAAATACTGCATGATCTCACTTACGTGTGGAATCTAAAATAGCCAAACTCATAAAAGCAGAGACTAGAATGGAGGTTGTCAGGGGCTGGAGGGGGGGGAAGTGGGGAGATGTTGATCAAAGGGTACCAAGTTTCAGTTATGCAAGATGAATAAGTTCTGGAGCTCTAATGTATCAATATGACTGTGATTAACAGTACTGTATTGTATATAGTCATCCCTTGGTATTCATGGGGAATTGGTTTCAGGATCCCCAGCAGATACCAAAATCTGTGGATGCTCAAGTCCCTTTTATAAAATGGCATAGTACAGCTAACCTCTGGACAACATGGGTCTGAACTCTGCAGGCCCTCATATGTGTGGATTTTTTTCAATAAATATGTACAATGGTACTACGTAATCTACAGTTGGTTGAGTCTGTGGATTGGAATCATGGATATGGAGAATCAATTATAAAGTAATACACAGATTTTTGACTGTATGCATGTGGGGGTATTCAGTATCTCCTAACCCCCTCATCGTTCAAGGATCAACTGTATTTGTGTATAACCTAGGCACCTCCTTTTGCATACTTTAAATCATCTCTAGATTACTTTTAATAACTAATACAATGTAAATGCTATGTAAATAGTTGTAAATAAAATGTAAATACTGTGTGAATAGTTGCTGGTGCACAGCAAATTGAGGTTTTGCATTTTGGAAATTTCTAGTTTTTTGGTTTTTTTTTTTTTTAGTAATTTTGATCTGTAGTTGGTTGAGTCACAGATATGAAACCCTCAGATTTGGAGGGCTGACTGTACTTGAAATTTCTTAAGAGGGTATATCTTAAGTGTTCTCATCACAGAAAAAGCAAAGAAGAAAGAAAATAGTAACCATGTGAGGAGATAGATCTGTTAATTAGCTTGTGATATTTATTTCACAATGTATAAATATATCAAGTTTACACCTAAATATATACAACTTTTACTTGTCAAAAATATAGAATTTAAAACCTGGTTGAAAATATAGTTAGTCCAGCTGAGTTTCCACTGTGTAGCCTGACATGATGCTAATCACATAGAATGTTGGCTGAATACCTCTTTCCGGAGGTATCTTCTTGGCTAAAATTCTGTCCCTTTTACAGATCAGAATTTTCTAAAGGTTTAGGGCAATGAGAAACCAATTCCTGGGAGACAGAGTTAGGAATACTTTCTTTGTGCTCTCATGCTTTCTGATTTTATGTCCTAATATACTGAATTAACATTTCTGCTTTACTTGTTTTCTCTACTACTTTTTAGGCTCCTTGAAGAAAAGAACTGTTTTTCTTTCTTGTATATACAGTGGTTAGCACAAATAAGTATTGATAACTATTTCTGCATATGTTAGTATTTTATAGACCGTTCTGATGAAGGGATTAAAATTTTATATTGAGTAATGATTTTTCTTTAAAGCTACCTACAAGTACTTGCTGGCTAATAACTATTTAAGCAGTACTGGCTTAAATCAGTGGCTTTTAAACTTTTCTAACTGTAACCCACAGTAAGAATTACTTTGTATATTGTGATCCAGTTCACAGAATCATACACAGATGTATAAAAATAAAAAATTTCTATAAAAGGCTATAGTTAGTAACACTGTATTGTATATTTGAAAGTAGCTAAAAGAGTAGATATTAAAAATTCTCACCATGAGAAAAAATTTTTTATCTATATGTGGTGATGGATATTAACTAGATTTATAGTGATCATTTTGAAATATATACAGATATGGAATCATTATGTTGTACACCTGAAACTATGTCAATAAAAAAAAGTTCCATGAAATAATTTATATACTTACTACTTGTTTTGCACTCCGGTATTTCTTATTTTATTTAATTAAAAAAAAAATCTTGGCTGGATCCACTAAATCAGTATCATTCTTCACAATGGGCACCATGACCAGCAGTTTGAAAAATACCACACCCTGGTGGTGTATGTCCATTACTATCCTGCAGAACCTGATGATTAGAAAACAAAGCATGCACGCAGAAAGCAAGAACATATAAAGTCACAGGCCGATGAAATTCAGAGCAAAAGAGTGCAAGGAGAGGTCTGTGAAAACACTTGAGAAAGTGAGTTTTAGACTGAGTTTTGAGAAAGTAGATGATACTGAATTGGCAGAAATAAAAGAGAACTGAGCCTGGGCAAAAATTTAGGACCCTGTTATCTCCCAGTCCTCAACTGCATTCAAATAGATATCACTGAAAAAAACTGCAATACGTTTGGGAGAAAAATATTTGAAAAAATGCATTCTGTCCTCAGATTGTTTCATCTCCATCTTTAAGTTTTCACTACTATTTTTTTTTAAAATGAAGCTTGACATGGTAGACTATATGTTACTGGTGTGAAAACAAGAAACTTGGCCTAATGTCAAAAGACTGGTGAGTGCATATTTATATGTATACAGTGATTTTTACAAAGAATTTCCACTTTAACAGACTTATAGTTTTGAATGAAAGGCTATCATCTCTCTAATGGTTAAGAGTCCCAAGACAGATGAAATAAAGAACACCTTTAAATAAGAACTTTAATGAAAATCTCAAGGGCAGATTTTTGGATTGCGGACATGTTTTTTGCAACTGAGCTTCTTTTCACACGGGCAATTCTGTGTAGTAGGGTCCTGGTTATGTACCACGGAAGACGGATTCATTGATGTAAAGATGGTTAATGATTCTCTCAAGGCCTATTGGGGATGGTGGAGAGTGAGAACTCCCTCAAGGATGCCTCTGAACTGGGGAATGGAGGAAAGACAGTATAAGGTCCTCAGTCTGAGTATATTAAGAAATAGAAGCAGACAAAAAGAGCCTTGCTAAGGCAGTATTTTGCAGAGGGTTGCTTGCCTTCTTCATTTACTCTGGAGAACACACCTTTACAATTGTCAATTTGCTTCATCAATGCCCAGAAAGACTCCTGATTTGTATTTTATAAAGAAAGCCTGAAGATTAATTTGAAAATATAAATCCTCATTTTTAAAAAATTTTTCCCCCCATTTTATTGAGATATAATTGACATATAACATGGTATTAGTTTAAGGTATGCAATATGATTTGATATATGTCTATATCACGAAATGATTACTACAAAAAGCTTAGTTAACATACATCATTTCACAGTTACACATTGTTTTTTCTTGTGTTGAGAACTTTTTCTTTTTTAATTTATTTATTTTATTTATTTTATTTTTGGCTGCGTTGGGTCTTCGTTGTTGCTCACGGGCTTTCTCTAGTTGCAGCGAGTGGGATCTACTCTTCGTTGTGGTGCACGGGCTTCTCATTGTGGTGGCTTTTCTTGCTATGGAACACGGGCTCTAGGCGTGCGGGCTTCAATAGTTGTGGTGCTCGGGCTCAGAAGTTGTGGCTCGTGGGCTCTAGAGCACAGGCTCAGTAGTTGTGGTGCACGGGCTGAGTTGCTCCGTGACATGTGGGATCTTCCAGGACCAGGGCTCGAACCCGTGTCCCTCACGTTGGCAGGTGAATTCTTAACCACTGTGCCACCAGGGAAACCCCAAGAACTTTTAAGATCTACTCTCTTAGCAACTTTCAAATATACAATACAGTATTGTTATGTGAATGTTAATTCTATCTGTGAGATTGTAGTCATGGACTGCAGTTTCCTCCAGTATAAAATATAAATTCTCCTTTTTGAATCATAATTTTGAACAGTTAATGGGATGGCTAAATGGACTATGATGATTACATCAATCTTTTATGGTTTTGATATTCATTTATACTTTCATTTTACTGGGAAATTGATGAGTCTTTACCAGGTGAAATTGATAAGAATCTCTCTTTCCTGGTCTGTTCTCTATTCTATTCCGCTTTTGTTTTCTGTTTCTCTGATCATTTTCTTCTTTGTGCTGCACGGTCCTGTTCCACATCTGTTTGCACTGGGAATAGGTTGCGTCTGGTTGCTGCCTGGCATTAGGGCCTGTAATACCTATTTCAGAGAATTTGAGTTCTCAGTATCTATCCGCACCAGTTTAAAGCATAGGGTTTGGAGTAGAGTTCTTGTAGCTACTTGTTCTTACTGAGCAGTTTTGGAGGTGGTCTCAGGGCTGTTTTATCCATTTGGTTAAAATATTTGAAACCTTAAAAAATATTTGACTTAGAAAATCAGTTAAAAATATGAAACAAAAATTGCAATATTAAAATAGATAATAATTTTAAAAACAAAATTATAAAAATCTCTTCCCATTTTAAGGCACACAGTACCATTTTATGTGGGATATGGGTATATTATAACATGTTTGATATAGTCAAGTTAGTCAAGATTCCTGTTTCTCTGCCTCAGAGCTTTCTCCAAACTAAGGGAGACAGGTTAGCTCTTGCCTGCAAGTGGGACTTCGAATTGTAGGGAAGTCAGGGCAACTCTGGGCCAATGGGGAGTGAGTGCCAATGGACAGATGCTTGACCTCCTGTCCTCAGGTGGGGAATGTGGGAAGCATTCTGTGTGCTTCTCTGTGTTCTTGTGGAAGCAAGCCCTTTGCCACAGCACACCTTGATCACACACCCTGATATTGAATTTTACTCCTTCTCTGTCACTCTCCCGACTCCCTCAGCCCTACTTCCTCAGGCCACTCCCCAAGTAAATGCCTGAGGCTAAGTTCTTGTCTCAAGCTTAGCTTCTAGAGAAACCCAAATGATGATACCTAGGACTCCATCTTTCTATTTATTCAAAGAGTTGTAGCCTTTTTCTTCTTCACTTTCTGAAGTTTCAAATATCTGTGCAGGTAGAGGTTTTAGAATCTGTTTTGACTACCTCTTTCCTGTAAAGAGAGATCAGTTTTCATGTTGATATCCAAATGGAGACCTAAATGTGCATCTGGGCTGAGATCCTTGGATTCCAAGATCTTTCCTGGGTGTCATTCCCTTGCATTCTCTTGTGCTGTCTGCATCTTCCTGAGGTTTTATTGAATGACCAATCACCTCCACTGTAGGGGAATTTCAAATAACTTGGGAATATAAGACATGAAAAGATACTGGAGTGGTAATACTACTGACAAATGGACTTTGATGAAATAGGAAAGTAGGTAGTGTATATTCTTTAGTCACATATAAAATAATACACAGCCCGGAGAAGCCTGGTTTGCTGCATGAAGACTGGAGGTAAAAGGAGCTGTTCAGACATTGCTTTCAGAATCCATGTCATAAGTGAGGGAAGCTCGTCCCAGAGTGCTGATGGTGGGGGAGCACTGAGTCTGGGAGGCATAGCAGGTAAAAATACTTCAGTATTTAATATATGATGAAATATGTAATGCAAATAAGAAAGAAAGCATGCAAAGTAACTTAAGGAAAATGGTGATAATACTAATGGCAGTGGAGAAACTGGTGGCAGGAATGGTAATTTTCACTTCTAATGTGGTGCTTTTTCATGGCTTTGAGACAGTCTAATGTGCTGTAAAGAGCGTAGGTTTGTGTTTTATTTCCAGTTCGACTCTACTGTAAGTGATGACTTTCAATTAAGTCATTAACCTCTCTGACCCTCAGTTAAAAGAGTGAGTAACAATTACTTCAGAACAGTTTTAAGGATTAAAGGAGCTAATTCTTGCTAGATAAAAGCTCCAAAATTATAGCCATTGCTACCATCCAGATAGAAACATTGGGAGGCAGTTGGGGGATGTGGCGTTGGTAAGGGAGAGGTGCCATATCTGGATACGTAGATTTTATATTTTCCTGCTTGTAGGTGCAGGAGAGAAGCATTAACTGAAACTTAGGAGAAAACTACAGCACAGTTTTGACACATTTTAAGTGAATAAAAAAAGGGGAGATTAAGTGAGATGGGTGGTGGGTGGAAGAAGAAGAGCCATAAAAGTGAGAGAAAAACTTTCTTTAGAGAGAACGAGGAAAGATCCTTCTCTGAAAGTTAAATATTTGGTGTAAAATAATAATAGTGGCTAAGGGCTTACTGCACACCAGGTTTCACAAATGTTAACTTATCTGTACCCTATGACATAAGTATTACCTTACATAGGAGGAAACTGAAGTATAGAAAATTCATGCAGCTGGTAAGTTTGCTCTTAACCACCATACTGTCTAGTCTAGCTAGCAAATATAATCGATAAATATTTAGATGATTTCCCTGCTATTTTATATCCTTTAGGACAAAAACAGTCTCAGTCCATTTGAGACAGAAAACAGAACATTAATATTATTAATATTTTTCCATATAGTGATTGCTCTATCATCATTCATTTTATCTTAAGTGACTGTTGAAATAATGTGAGGGAGAAGAGCATGGAGTGTCTGTTTCAAAATCAAATTTGACTATTGACTTGATTCTTAATGCAACACCGTTTGTTAAATGCTGTTAGGCATACTATACAGACCAGCCACACATAAGCACAAGGCTTTGTGTCTGCTTTTGTAAAAGACACTTCAACTGGGCTTCCCTGGTGGTGCATCAGTTGAGAATCTGCCTGCCAATGCAGGGGACACGGGTTCGAGCCCTGGTCTGGGAAGCTCCCACATGCCGCGGAGCAACTAGGCCTGTGAGCCACGACTACTGAGCCTGCGCGTCTGGAGCCTGTGCTCCGCAACAAGAGAGGCCGCGATAGTGAGAGGCCCGCGCACCGCCATGAAGAGTGGCCCCCGCTCGCCGCAACTAGAGAAAGACCTCGCACAGAAACGAAGACCCAACACAGCCAAAAATAAATAAATTAATTAATAAATTAAAAAAAAAAAGACACTTCAACTAATTTGGATGGAGGTACAACTTATACGCACATGGACCAAGAAGCTACAATATAAGGTTGTACGATTAAGATGTAGATTCTGATCCAGGAGGTCTGGGGTGGAACCTAGATTCTGCCTTTCTAACAAGTACCAGGTGAAACCAATGTTCCTGGTCAATGGACCACATTTTGAAGCTCCAGGTCACGAGGCAACATTTACAGTGTGAACTGGTTTTTGCTAGGGTGCAAATTGCAAAAGGTCTTTGAAACTTTTATTGTAGTTTCTCTGAAAGATATAAGAATGGATTGGTAGAACCATAAATCATCATTGTGTTAGACAAGGTTGTGCTCAATCAATTAAGACAAAGCATTTTCCTTTTTTCCCCACATTACAGATTATTTGTTGTGCATTCATTTGCTACATTCACTAGATAAAGTTATAGAACCTGGGCAAAAGTTGCATGGTAGGTGTCACTAACACTGACAGATAATATGGTTTTGGAAAAAAGCAATGATGAGTAGAAGAGCATACATTTTTAAATTGAATTATATTCTGACTTTGGAAAGTATTAATATTAATGTGGAACTCACGATGGTGATTTTTGTTTAGGAGGAGATGTCTATCAAAATTTAAATATGTAAATTACTCTTTATATGGAGGTAGGCAGAATTTTTATGGAGTTAGAGAAAGTGAGGATTATACTATGATAAGAGAATGGAAACTCTATGGAAATAGTACAAAACCATTTTGTTTCTGAGTAACTTGAAGGAATATGGGACTAACATCTAAGCAAGACTATTTAGAAAGTAATTTTCTTGATTTCAGTTTAATATTTTATTCTTAGGTTATTTAAATTTTAGCTTGACCTTTTGAAAGTAGGGAATTTATTGTTTTGCCCTCTCATAGATTTAGGTAGTGAATTCAATTCAACTTAACTAAAGAATTTTCAGAGTTACTATGAGTAATATGTGAGGGTACAATTAAGTATAAGACATAAGAGAACATGTCACTTATTGTGACAAGTGTATGCATGTGTGGCAAAAATCTAAAACATATAAGAGAAGCAGACTTGACTTCAGACCTCTCCTTATTCTTAGAAAGAGGAGGGAAACGAAATGAGGAAAGTGGGCTAACTATAACCATATTTGTAATATTAAGTATTTAAAAAAGATCTGAAATAAAGGTTGTAGTTATATATCATTAACTGTTAATATCATTAATGTAATATTTTAAAAACATAAGTTGTGAGTACACAGGTGCTTATTATTGTCTGTATGTTTCAAATATTTCATATTGAAAGAAAAAAGAAAGAAAGATGATGGAAAAATGATTCCTACTTTTCAAGGAATTTACCATTATGGAGTAATAATCCACAAAAAGTGATTACAATCAAGTAGCTCTTTGCTTTCTGAAGTGAAGGCAAATCCAGAGTTAAGATCCCTGTGTTTCAGGTTTGGGGATTCACTTTTTAAGCAGATATAAGTACTTTATGGAAGTATCTTTATTGAAGTATAATTGCTTTACAATGGTGTGTTAGTTTCTGCTTTATAACAAAGTGAATCAGTTATACATATATATATGTTCCCATATCTCTTCCCTCTTGCATCTCCCTCCCTCCCACCCTCCCCATCCCACCCTTCTAGGTGGTCACAAAGCACGGAGCTGATCTCCCTGTGCTATGCGGCTGCTTCCCACTAGCTACCTATTTTACATTTGGTAGTGTATATATGTCCATGACACTCTCTCACCCTGTCACATCTCACCCCTCCCCCTCCTCATATCCTCAAGTCCATTCTCTAGTAGGTCTGTGTCTTTATTCCCGTCTTGCCACTAGGTTCTTCATGACCTTTCTTTTTTTCCCTTAGATTCCATATATATGTGTTAGCATACTGTATTTGTTTTTCTCTTTCTGACTTACTTCACTCTGTATGACAGACTCTAACTCCATCCACCTCACTACAAATAACTCCATTTCGTTTCTTTTTATGGCTGAGTAATGTTCCATTGTATATATGTGCCACATCTTCTTTATCCATTCATCCAATGATGGACATTTAGGTTGCTTCCATGTCCTGGCTATTGTAAATAGAGCTGCAATGAACATTTTGGTACATGACTCTTTTTGAATTATCGTTTTCTCAGGGTATATGCCCAGTAGTGGGATTGCTGGGTCGTATGGTAGTTCTATTTGTAGTTTTTTAAGGAACCTCCATAATGTTCTCCATAGTGGCTGTATCAATTTACATTCCCACCAACAGTGCAAGAGTGTTCCCTTTTCTCCACACCCTCTCCAACATTTATTGTTTCTAGATTTTTTGATGATGGCCATTCTGACCGGTGTGAGATGATATCTCATTGTAGTTTTGATTTGCATTTCTCTAATGATTAATGATGTTGAGCATTCTTTCATGTGTCTGTAGGCCATCTGTATATCTTCTTTGGAGAAATGTCTCTTTAGGTCTTCTGCCCATTTTTGGATTGGGTTGTTTGTTTTTTTGATATTGAGCTGCATGAGCTGCTTGTAAATCTTGGAGATGATGGATTTTAGATTATTCCAAGCTTATGACAAAGTCATGGATCCAGGAAAACACTATTAAGTGGACATTTTCTCATGTCACATTGTTACCAAATTTAGAACATCTATTCTTTTATGTTGCAGGTTGCCCTGGACTGAAGGATTAATCAGAACAAGGACATTTCAGTGTTAAAATTGGGACAATTACAGGCAAACTGGGAAGGTTGGTCACTCTACTAATAAGTACCATTTTAGAGTGGTGAAAGGAAACCTGGTATTTTGCTTTTGAGAACTATTTATTGATGTTAATTAACCCCATTTGTGTCTCCCAGGCTTGGGTAGGGGTAGTTTGTCCCGTTATGCAACTACATAAGAAAGAGAGCATATGTGAGGAAATGGTGTGCCATGATTCATTAAAAAAAATCAGGAAAGCATCAAAGATGAGTCGGATTTTGAGATATGTCACATAACCTTCCAGTAGGCAAAGTGCGATGAACTGGCTAGCCTTCATCAGCAAAGTTGTTGTAACTAACCTTTGGTGCATCTTCTACTAACAATTAAATTCTTGGTGTGAACCAAGAAAAGTAATAGCCTGAAGAAAAGCGAAAAAACTGATGAGAAAGTGGAATTAGAAGTATTTTTGTTGAGAAATATACCTAAGAGCATTGAAATCAGAAGGGAGGACTGTCAAGTACTAAAAAAACAGATACGTTTTTGTCTTTAAAAGCAAATAAAAGTCAAGCAATTTAATTAGACTTGTTTGAACGTATACTCATGAGTATTTTGCCAGGGTGGGGAAGAAATCAGGAAAAGCCTTCATGATATAAAGTGTGCTAAAGTAGGGCTTAAGTTTAGTTTGCTTTGTTTTATCAGCTTGCAAAATAAGGAAATGTAAGCACTAAGTTTTTAATCTTATGTTTTGACTTATTAGAATACATTCTTGTGTATTCTACACAAGGTGCCAAGAACAAAATAAACTTTGATACATGCATTCAAAATGCTGTCAGTTTTCCCAGCCAGTGATTTTGGTAAGGCAGTATTTATAACTAAACTGAGGACCTGCTAAATTCTTGTGATTAATTGCACTCAAGCTTATCTTTCCTCAAGGATAGAGAAACAAAGAGAGAGGGAGTACAGTTTAGAGAGAATGACTATTTTCCCAGGAAATGATATAGTATAAACCTTTGGAAATATAGAAATTTGAGGAACAACTGCTCCACATTCTTATTATTAGTATAGTATTTTGTTTAAATAAATAATTTGGTTTATTATAGAGAATATTTTTGGCTAAAATAATGAACCATTGCTCATCATAAAAAAGAAATGACATCTGGATTGCTGTTGGAACTAGTTATTAACTTGGCTCTATTTAGGTAAAACAAAGATTCTATGGTCTAATCTTTGAATTTTGAAGACAGCTTCCTTCCCCCAACACACCCTCCATCTCAGCAGCCACCCATCACCTGGAGGTGGTGTCAGGAAGCCCTAAATCATTTAGTTATGCCTATCTTGTGGTAATGAGCTTAAACCAAAGAATACATGGGCTGCCAGCCAGCAGCTGAAGGTTAGGAATTTGCCCCTTGAGCTGGAATGAAACTTGGGCCATGATTCTTCAGCTCATACTCATTTTGGGGGGGCTCAGTGGGGAGAGCCACGACAGGGGAAAACCTCAGCAAGCACTCAAGGAGACCCCATCTTCCGTGGGCTTCTGTCAATCATGTGCAGCTCAACCTTAAACAGCTAAGTTGTCCTAAAGAGGGTGGCATTTCTGACCACATCATGCCTATTGGAAAGGGCAGAGGTTATTACTGAAAGAGCCGAGGGAGTGGGAGATTCCTGGTCCTGTCAACATAGAATAATGGCTGGACCCAAACCCCGGCAAGCTGAGTGGTGACCTGATCTGCAGAGGGTAGTGCAGCAGACTTTTTGGTTGTGAGGGACTTGGGTCCAGAGGATACAGTTTTGAAGAAAATTCCTCATCAAGGGACATTTGGTAATACTTGAACAATTGAAGGGCTGTGGCACCTTGTGAGACTATAGGTTGCTGCTACTTTACTCTGTTGTGTGGCAGGTTAAGGTACTCTGTTCCCTTTCACCTTTTTGTTTCTTCTCTTCCTCATTTTTGATGGAAAGGTGGTACTTTTAGCATAATTATGTATTGGAGTTATTATAAAAGATATCTGTAAGAAAAGTTTTTTACTTGTTAATTGAGACTGTGGAGCATGAGTCCCTGTGGACTGGAATGTGACACTGTAAAAACAGTGTACCAGTATACATCAGATGTACCATTTTCATCTGGTAATGTGGCGCACCTGTCTGCCTCTCAGATATTGCAGTTCATTAGGGAAAGTTACAGAAAGTTTTCCCCTTTCTGTCCCCTCCCATGAAGCTCTCCTCTGCTACTCTGTGCTTTGCATTCCGAGGAAAGGGTATCTGTGTCCTGTGATGTCTAATAGGGAATTTTCCTGTGTTTTGGAATGGAAGTGGTAATAAAAAGAATCATGATGTCCATGAATAACCCAGGCCTTTTGTGAGATAAGTATTTCTGGCACAAGGGCTACAGAAATTCTAGTCAAGATTTGTTTTAACAATAGTGTTTGAACATTGAAGGAAAGGAGTTACAGCACATAAAAGGCAGCACAAATATAGTGCATTTCAATTTAATAACCATCACATCTTCAACGTTATATTTTCACAAGTCCTTTGGTCAGTTGAATTTTTACCCAATCCCCAAATAGGACTGGTCTGACACACATTTTTCAAATAGAATCCCTTTATCTTCCTAGATAAATCCATTCCCTCCTACTGAGCCTAAAGAATCACTTGAGTGTCTTCCTCAGGTATCTGCTTGTAATGAATTATTATGTTGCTTACTGTCCATTCAGTGGCAAGAGGGCTCGAGAGAAGCAGCAGAGCGCTCTCCACAGGCACACAGTGTCTTCAGAGAGATGGCTCTGAAATCACACCTGTTGAGGGTTTGCTGGTATTTACTGCTACTCAGGTCCATCCACCTGCAGTGATTCCCTGGAAACAGAGACACTGGAAGCGTCCTGTTGTACATTAGTCTTAGGGCACCAGCAGTCATTCCATATTCTAGGGTTTTTAAAAAAGGTCCTTTACAAATTGCAGCAGAGCTGTACTGCCACTTGCCAGACTGAGATTTGGAAGAGGGGTTCATTAGGGGGTCTGATACTCCCTCCACATCCCATTTCCATGATTTTTGAAGATGCCCCAACCCCAGTCCTTCTGCTTCTGCATGCTTCATGGGAAACATAGTGACTCTCTTTGTTCCTCCAGCTCACATCGAACACAAAATATCCTGTTTTGGGGAGCTAGAGCTTTGTGGTTAAGCATGTGAATTCAGACTGCCTGGGTCTGTTTTCTAGTTTTACAACTCAAATAGCTGTGTAACCCTGTGATGTATTGAATATCTCTTGCCCCAGAGTTTAATCAGGTGGATGATAACAGGTCACCTCTTTATTCTTGTGAGGATTAAATAGAATATATTTGCAAAGTACCTGATCCACATGATAAAAAATGTTTCTATTTTTCTGTTTGTTTTTGATACTCCTTGTGGATGTATGTTCTGTTGTTCCTGCATCCTCCTTCCTGCAATCTGTTCAGGCAGTTGTGGGATCATTATAATAAAGTCTCAGGCAGCCCTAAGCAAAGAGGACATAGGCAGAATGAAGAAGAACGGGGACAGTATGTGTGGAGAGTTGAAGTTCTATCTAAATGAGATCTGGAATCTCTTGACGGTCCTCCATTATACTTGTGTGGACACCTGGAAGGTGCTCCTGGAGGGAAAGTTGCCACAGTGAGTGACATGTGGTTCCCAAATCTGTGTGAGGCTCAGAATCACCTGGGAAAATTTAAAAACTATTCCCTGAGACTGAATCAGTAGTACTGAAACTGAGAGGACCAGCAGAGTCTTCCCAGGGACAGACACCCTCCCCTCCCACCTCCACCCAGCCATATTCCCCGCCTCTTCTTTGCAGAAAAGCTTTAGCCTCCTAGGCCTTCCCCAAGTTCCAAAGAGCAAATTTAATCAGAGAAGTGAGAAAATGCAGAAACAAAGGAAAGCAGTCAAACAAGACAAAATAATAATAGTTTAGCCATAAAACAAAGTCAAGGACTTTTAGTTCCTCCTCAAGGGCCATAGATAATATCCTGAGCCATGTCCTTGGGCTGTTTTGCAGATACTAAAAGCCCACCAGGTGGAGGAAGTTAACTGCATCCTGACCACCAGCAAGTAGACCTCAGGCTGGTTGGAAGCAGAAGGCTGATAATTGAGATTCCTGTAACATCACCCTGTTACCTCACCATCAACAAATCAGAGAATTGTGCATCAGCTGATCATGTACCCTGTAACCCTCTCCTTCACATTTTGTTTAAAAGTCCTTCCCTGAAAGCCACGGGGGAGTTCAGTGTTTTGAGCACAAGCTGCACATTCTCCTTGCTTGGTACCTGTAATAAATGCTGTACTTTTTTTCACCACAACCAGGTGTCAGTAGGTTGGCTTTGCTGAGCATCAGGTGAGGGGACCCAAGTTCAGTTTGGTAACAGATATGGGGTGGTTATGGGAATTTCTATTTCTAAAATTTTTCCCACTTGATCTTGTTAGAAATCTTTGCCTGGCAGTATTAATAGCAGAAACTGGGAATGTATATAAGAGTGAAGGTGAAAACTGCATGGTATTTATGCACAAAAAAGATGCTGAATGATGTTTCCTATTACCATTCTTTTACAGAGAACAGTCTAATTACAGTCTTAAATAAACTTGACCTTGGCATCAGTTTGTAGAACCATGTCTAATAATAGTCCCTTATACTGGGGACCAAAGAGTGGGAGGTGAAGACAGGGATTAGATATATAGCATTATCTATTATATTTCTGAAACTTGAGTGTCAAATTTACATTACTTGATTGGCATGATGCACTTTGGGGAGGAAGTACAAATCAGAATGAACACTGAAAAGTTTGTGTTCTTGAAACATGCTCAAATACAATTGAGGCCATCATTATCCACCAGCAGCTTACTGCCCTGCAAATATTGTTTCCACCTGCCTGCCTTCTGGATAAAAGAGTGGAAGCAGAGGCTTTGAACACCAGCTAACCCAGAATTATAGTTGTTTTCATTGATAAGTTTCCCAAATAATTGCTCCAGTCTTTAACAATTCTGCCAACCAGATAATAATGAAAGCAGCAGTATATGACCTAAATAATTCTTGACTACCTTGAAGGCTATTTCTGCCTGTCAACTCATCACCAAATCATCAGTTTGGTTAGTTTAGTGACAGTGGGACCTCTTGCCACTCCTTTCCCTGGAGGAGTGGCACAGCAGAGCGTGTGGCTCAGCCTCCTCCAAGTTCTCTTAGACATTTGTCTCCACAAAGCCCCAGGGTAATTGTTAGAATCTCTCTTCTCTTCCTCTGCAAGGCTTTCATTGCCACATTGCTCTTTGCTCACCTCTCCCTTCTCTTTCTTCCAAACTCTGGATCCCCTTACACGTGAGAGTTGCTGTTGCACAGCCCCCAGTAAGGGGTCTTTGATCTCCAACTTTACTTTTTTCCTTTCTCTCAGCAAATGAATAAAAGTGTCTATCCCATCTTTAATAAACTACTATAACTATTATTACCATTGCCACTTGTTTACTATTACTTCTGCTATTATCATTCTCACCAATGATGTCGATGATAGGAAAATAATTCTAACTAGCTTTCATTGAGTGCTTACTACTAGAAAGGCACTTTCCATGCAGGTAGAAAAACAAACTCAGTGATTCACTGACAGTTGCCTGTTACTAAGTGGAGGCAAATGTTAGTGCATGTGATTTTGTAGCTTATACAATAAGTTCCCTACATAGGAACCTTCAAGTTGCAAACTTTCAAAGATGTGAATGTGTGTTCTATCAACATCAGGTGTGAATGAAATTGCAGCTTGCCCTCATCTCCTATTGCTGACAATCCTTCAGCTCTACCACCCCCCACCTCCTCTCCCTCCGCCAGCCAGTAACTCTTCAGCTGCTGTACTGTACTACTGTACTTTTCAAGGTACTCTACTGTAAGATTAAAAATGTTTTCTTTATTTTTTGTGTTTGTTTTTTATGTATTATTTGTGTGAAAGTGTTATAAACCTATTACAGTACAGTACTATATAGCCGATTGTGTTAGTTGGGTACCTAGGCTAACTTTGTAGGACTTATGAAAAACTTGGACTTACAAACGTGCTCTCAGAACGGAACTCATTTGTATGTAGGGGGCTTACTGTACTTTTTATATTATAATGTCATTTAAATTCATCAGTAGGGTGCATTTGTTTGAGTTTTATGAAAATGCCAGCTTTCTTTTAATGTACTAATTAGGTAAAATTGTAGTCAATTATATTGACTTTTTCTGGGTGACTTTGACATAAGGGGGTACACAGCATACCTCCTTTCATTGTCTCTGGCAGAAAGAAATGAAATGAAATGAAAGCAAGTAAAAAATTAGAGGGGAATTGAAAAAAATGCATCTGTATCCATGGCCCACAGCATAGTGAAACCAGGCTTGTACCAGCTCAGGATGACCAACTGTGTGCATCCCTTCCCAACTCTGAATAGTGACTACATGTTGGTAGCTGAAAATCAGACACAATAGGATTATTTATGCCACACAAATTAGCAAATGCTACTGTGTTAGTTTTCTGTAGTTTCTGTGACAGGGTTCTATAATCAAGGTGTTAGCAGGGTTGTGCTCCCTCTGAAGGCCCTAGGTGAGAATCCATTCCTTGCCTCATCCAGCTTCTAGTGGCTTCTGGTATTCCTCGTCCTGTGTCCACATGACTCCAGTCTCTCTGCCTCTGTGGTCACATTATGTTCATGTCTTCTCTCTCAAAACTCCTACTGTCTCTCTTATAAGGATACATGTAATTACATTTAGGGCCCATCTGGCTAATCCAGGATAAGCCTCTCCAGATCCTTAATTTATTCACATCACTTGCCATATAAAGTAACATTCATTCTTTTGCAAGATAAGGTAAAATTCACAGGTTCTGGAGATGAGGACGTAGACTTTTGGGGGTTATCATTTAACCCACTACAGATATAAAACAATTTTTGTTTTGTTTTATTTTGTGGAGTGCTGTTTTTCCTGCATAACGCTGATACCACGTTGAATAAAAATGTTTGACTGATGTGACACAGAAAAAAATCCTTCAGAGTCAATGCCACCAGATTACTGGTGCCATAAGTGCAATGTGTACTAGTTGAATGTCAGCCTTGTCTAGAAAATAACTTTATCATTTCAGAAGGTAAGTACAATCGATTAAATTATTAATACATTAAACTAGAAGTTTTTCTCACTGTTCATTATGATGGATGACACTGATACTTTTAAAATTGTATGATGATATAACTGGATATCATAAGAGGGGCTTCATTTAACAATGTCCCTAATTCATGACTGGATTGTTTTATAGCCTCCTTAGACTTTCTTTATTTCCAAGTTTCCCTTTACATCACACATCTGGTCTCTTGTCTTTTAAAAGTATCCCAAGGATAAGTTTTCATGACCATAATTTTATTCTTAGATGCAAAATTCATTTTTAGAATGGGGATCAAAAATGTTTATTGACACTTGGGGTAGATAATTAAAGAAATGAAATTCAGGGGATGACACCCAATCACTTAGTTAGATATGTTAAAATGATAATAGAGGATTTGTGACAACTGATCTTGGGCTGCCAAGAGAGTCTGGAACTGAAATTTGTTTTTGTTCATTATTTTTGTACTTTTTAGTGAATTTTTAAAAAGTATGACTGTATTTATCCATGTTATTATGATCAGTAATTTCCAGTAGAACTGGAATACCACCAAGTTCCATCAATTTTGTGGCTGTTTTCAATTAGATAGTTATTTGGAGAACATAAGTTACCTTGAAGATGGATTGACTGTTGAAAGCAGATTTCCTCGGCATGGAGTCTATACTGATTCAGGAAAGTGATCAAGCTCTAAATTGCTTTTCAGACATAGTTGGTCATAGAGCATGCCATTAAACATCTGTTTCCTCTAGGAGAGTGGTTCTCAATCTCAGCTGTACATTAAGATCACCTGAGAGCTGATAAAAATACTTATGTGAGGGCAAAGTACAAAAGAATCTCTAAAGATGGTGCTTAGTCTTCCGTACTTTTAAAACTCTCCAAGAGATTGCATTAGATCCCTAGAACTTAGTAATCTTATAACTAAATGTTTGGATGCTTTGACAAACATCACCCGTTTTCCTAATCCCCCAGCCCCTGGGAACCACCGTTCTACTGTCTGCTTCTATGAATTCAACATTTTAGATTCCATGTATAAGTGAGATCATGCAGTATCTGTTTTTCTGTGTCTGGCTTATTTCACGTAGCAAAATGTTCTCCAGATTTAATCATGTTGTCACAAATGACAGGCTTTCCTTCTTTTTTACAGCTGAATAATATTTCATTATGCATTATGTCTTCTTTATCTGTTCATTTGTGGATGGTGGGTCCTGTTACCAGCTGCTCAGGTATGTGGATTCTGCCTCTAGGACCCTTGTTGGTAGGGCTGGTGCTGGGACAGGAGACTGCTTCAAGGTCCATGGTTGGATCCGTACATGGCAGGCCTGTTACCAGGTATGCAGATAGGTGCGACTCCAGCCAGGTTCCTGGGAGGGCACCCACCAGGCCACTGAGTGGGTTCCTGTGTAGGAAAGACTGACCTCAGATGGCAGCTGAGAGGGGCTGGAACTGAGTCACAGGACTGTTTCAGGGTCCACGGCCAGGACTGAGGTCTGCAGTCCTGCCTCTGGGAGCATGGACAGGCATGTCTCTTACCAGGCCTCTCACTGGGCAGGACAGCTCCTGGAGTCAAGCTACAGGGACGTTTCAAGATCTGCAGTTGGACTGAGGTTGGCGGGCCTGTTACCCGAGGCATGGGTAGGTGTAACTCCTCCTGGGCCACTTGGCAGATGATGCTGGTGGTGGGATGAAGGTCAAACAGGGCCATAGCCAAGTTCACAGGAAGGTGGGACTATGTAATGGTCTGTTGTTGGGACCATGGTTGGCAAGCCCGCCACCTGGGCAGGGACCTGCCTTCTCAAAATGGCTCTCCCTGGTCTTGGGCTCCACTGGGATTTTGCAGCCACCTACCTGGATCCCCAGACTCCCACGAGTGCACTTTTGTCTGTGGATAGCTGCTGAATGATTGTTGCTGCTGGGCAATATGAGCCAGGGGCCTCCTATCATCTTGTTGACATTAGTCTCAAGTATACAATCATTAAGTACAGTCAGCCCTCCATATCTGCAGGTTCCACATCTGTGGATTCAACCAACCATGGATCAAAAATATTTTTTTTAATTCCATAACGTTCCAAAAAGCAAAACTTGAATTTCCTGCACACTGGCAACTATATACATAGCATTTACATTGTATTTACAACTATTTACATAGCATTTACATTGTGTTAGGTATTATAAGTTATCTAGAGATGATTTAAAGTATACAGGAGGATGTGTGTAAGTTATATACAAATACTAGCCATAGTATTAGGACTTGAGAATCCACGGGTTTTGTTATCTGTGGGGAGTTCTGGAATCAGTCCCCTGTAGATACCAAGGGACGACTGTATAACTTTTCAGAACTTTTTTCATGTATGTTTATGTGTGTGTGTGTGTGTGTGTGTGTATATATATATATCTCCTGATGTATGTACATATATACTGTGTGAAAGTGTGTGTGTGTGTGTGTGTGTGTGTGTGTATACATATAAACAAAAACATAAATATGCTCATCCTCTGTGTACTATTCAACTAAGTTCAGAAAGGAGTCTCATGGAAAAGGGAGAGTCTCAGACCTCGTTTTAGCTTAAACGGGTCATGGAGAAGGTGGTGTGTTAATGGAATTGGCGGTTGTAACATGGCTTCCAAGTCATAGCTTCTTGCTCATTGAAGGGGCAGCAGCGCATTGGCAGTCTGGCTCTACACTGTGTCTTCCTGGGCATCCCCTAGCGTTCTTTCATCAGCCCTAATGATGATTCTATAAACTTATTGCCCTGTACCTACTCTTCATCATTAAACTAGCTAGATTGTTTTCTATTTTTCTGCTGTTGAACTTAGACTTACACACTCCACTTCTTGCAGACCTCTCCAATGTGAGCGATTTTCTTGGACCCACCATTGTTTTATTTTGGAGCGTGGGGGAAAAGGAGTCCTCTTCTCTTCTCTGGTAGAGAGAGGAGGGACAAGCCATGCTGCTTCCCTAGAGGTTCACCATCTATTGAATGATTCTCTTCTCTCTTGCTTCCCTAGTCTTTTCCTTAAAAGGATGAGGGCAATGTTTATGTGTAGCAGAATCAGTTTAGATATCACTTAATAACTGGAGGGGGTCTCTGGCCCTCAATTATTTGTGACTGTTTCTACCATAAGGAGTACTTTACATGTTGAATTCCTCATGTTTGGGGCCCAGCTGCCAATGACAAAGCCACGAAGAAGTTCCACGTAACATCTGTTCCACAATATGTTGAAAAAATACTGATTGGGCGATATCAGTAGCTTGGGCTCCATTTTTAGCAGTAGAGATGAAGAGAGTGAACTGATTGGAGCTATATTCAGAAGGTAGAATGCACAACAGTGGGTGAGTGTCTGAAGGTGGAAGGGTGAAAAGAGAAGGCTGCCTCAAAAATACTTTTCAGGCTTCTGGCTTGAATAAATAGGTGGCATCATTTTCTGAGATAGTGAACATGGGAGGGATGATAGTGGGACAAAGATTACAAGTTCAATTTTGAACAAGCTTGAGATATTTTGTGGGATGTGCAAGCAGACATGACAATAGGATAGTCAAGGTGGGAAGAGAGGCTGGGCTGGAGCTATAATCTTGTAAGCTGTAGGTATTTCAACTGGGTGGATGACATTGTCTTGAGAAAGAATGGAGAGAGTGAAAGGGGAAGGTGGCTGCTTTTATTGTTGTTTTTATTTTAAATAGAGCAAATTTCTTATGTCAGTATACTGATGGGGAGCAATTGGTATGAGGAAGAGGTTGAAGATACAGTGGCCAAAGTGAGCTCTCTGGGAAGGAAGAAGAAATAACATTTGGAATATGTGAGGAAGGACTGGCTTTTGGTTGGCTGACAGCTTTTCTTTTTTTTAATTATAAGAGGAAGGAAAGAGGAAAGGTTAGCTATAGATACAGATATACTTGTAGCCACAGTTGTAGGAAGTTGAAGGAGTTCCCATCTTATGGCTGAAAGTCAGTAAGGACTCAGGAGCCAAATGTCTCTGGTGCCTGTGAATCATCTGTGTCACAGTTTTCTGAAGCTGTGAAACAAGCGTGGTTTATATTTACAGGATTTTTTTTTAGCAGAAACGTTATCAATAGTTCTCCTTTCTAAATGATCCCTTAGAAATTTGTGTTTCTTGCGGAGTGGGGTAGGGCTAATATAAACCTTTACATATACCAAGAATCAAAGGGAAAAAAAATAGTCAAAGGTTGAAAAGCTTCATAGTATATAACACTTTGAAACTAAACTTTAAGGATCAAAAAACATCCATTTAAAAAAAGAAAAAGAAACATCCATTTACTGAAGAAGACAAAATGATATACCTAATAATAATTACCAGCAGATTTTATTTTATTTTTTTATTTTATTTTTTTAAACATCTTTATTGAAGTATAATTGCCTTACAATGGTGTGTTAGCTTCTGCTTTATAACAAAGTTAATCAGTTATACATATACAATATGTTCCCATATCTCTTCCCTTTTGCATCTCCCTCCCTCCCACCCTCCCCATCCCACCCCTCTAGGTGGTTACAAAGCACCGAGCTGATCTCCCTGTGCTATGCGGCTGCTTCCCACTAGCTATCTATTTTACATTTGGTAGTGTATATATGTCCATGACACTCTCTCACCCTGTCACATCTCACCCCACCCCCTCCCCATATCCTCAAGTCCATTCTCTAGTAGGTCTGTGTCTTTATTCCCGTCTTGCCACTAGGTTCTTCATGGCTTTTTTTCCCCTTAGATTCCGTATATATGTGTTAGCATACTGTATTTGTTTTTCTCTTTCTGACTTACTTCACTCTGTATGACAGACTCTAACTCCATCCACCTCACTACAAATACCTCCATTTCATTTCTTTTTATGGCTGAGTAATATTCCATTGTATATATGTGCCACATCTTCTTTATCCATTCATCTGTCGATGGACATTTAGGTTGCTTCCATGTCCTGGCTATTGTAAATAGAGCTGCAATGAACATTTTGGTACATGACTCTTTTTGAACTATGGTTTTCTCAGGGTATATGCCCAGTAGTGGGATTGCTGGATCGTATGGTAGTTCTATTTGTAGTTTTTTAAGGAACCTCCATACTGTTCTCCATAGTGGCTGTATCAATTTACATTCCCACCAACAGTGCAAGAGAGTTCCCTTTCCTCCACACCCTCTCCAGCATTTATTGTTTCTAGAGTTTTTGATGATGGCCATTCTGACTGGTGTGAGATGATATCTTATTGTAGTTTTGATTTGCATTTCTCTAATGATTAAGGATGTTGAGCATTCTTTCATGTATCTGTAGGCCATCTGTATATCTTCTTTGGAGAAATGTCTATTTAGGTCTTCTGCCCATTTTTGGATTGGGTTGTTCGTTTTTTGTTATTGAGCTGCATGAGCTGCTTGTAAATCTTGGAGATTAATCCTTTGTCAGTTGCTTCATTTGCAAATATTTTCTCCCATTCTGATGGTTGTCTTTTGGTCTTGTTTATGGTTTCCTTTGCTGTGCAAAAGCTTTTAAGTTTCATTAGGTCCCATTTGTTTATTTGTGTTCTTATTTCCATTTCTCTGGGAGCTGGGTCAAAAAGAATCTTGCTGTGATGTATGTCATAGAGTGTTCTGCCTATGTTTTCCTCTAAGAGTTTGATAGTGTCTGGTCTTACACTTAGGTCTTTAATCCATTTTGAGTTTACTTTTGTGCATGGTGTCAGGGAGTGTTCTAATTTCATACTTTTACATGTATCTGTCCAATTTTCCCAGCACCACTTATTGAAGAGGCTGTCTTTTCTCCACTGTATATGCTTGCCTCCTTTATCAAAGATAAGGTGACCATATGTGCGTGGGTTTATCTCTGGGCTTTCTATCCTGTTCCATTGATCTATATTTCTGTTTTTGTGCCAGTACCAAACTGTCTTGATTACTGTAGCTTTGTAATATAGTCTGAAGTCAGGGAGCCTGATTCCCCAAGCTCCATTTTTCGTTCTCAAGATTGCTTTGGCTATTCGGGGTCTTTTGTGTTTCCATACAAATTGTGAAATTTTTTGTTCTAGTTCTGTGAAAAATGCCAGTGGTAGTTTGATAGGGATTGCATTGAATCTGTAGATTGCTTTGGCTAGTAGAGTCATTTTCACAATGTTGATTCTTCCAATCCAGGAACATGGTATATATTTCGATCTATTTGTATCATCTTTAATTTCTTTCATCAGTGTCTTATAATTTTCTGCATACAGGTCTTTTGTCTCCTTAGGTAGGTTTATTCCTAGATATTTTATTCTTTTTGTTGCAATGGTAAACGGGAGTGTTTTCTTAATTTCACTTTCAGATTTTTCATCATTAGTGTATAGAAATGCAAGAGATTTCTGTGCATTAATTTTGTATCCTGCTACTTTACCAAATTCATTGATTAGCTCTAGGAGTTTTCTGGTAGCATCTTTAGGATTCTCTATGTATAGTATCATGTCATCTGCAAACAGTGACAGCTTTACTTCTTCTTTTCCGATTTGGATTCCTTTTATTTCTTTGTCTTCTCTGATTGCTGTGGCTAACACTTCCAAAACTATGTTGAATAATAGTGGTGAGAGTGGGCAACCTTGTCTTGTTCCTGATCTTAGTGGAAATGGTTTCAGTTTTTCACCATTGAGGACAATGTTGGCTGTGGGTTTGTCATATATGGCCTTTATTATGTTGAGGAAAGTTCCCTCTATGCCTACTTTCTGCAGGGCTTTTATTATAAATGGGTGTTGAATTTTGTTGAAAGCTTTCTCTGCATCTATTGAGATGATCATATGGTTTTTCTCCTTCAATTTGTTAATATGGTGTATCACATTGATTGATTTACGTATATTGAAGAATCCTTGCATTCCTGGGATAAACCCCACTTGATCATGGTGTATGATCCTTTTAATGTGCTGTTGGATTCTGTTTGCGAGTATTTTGTTGAGGATTTTTGCATCTATGTTCATCAGTGATATTGGCCTGTAGTTTTCTTTCTTTGTGACATCTTTGTCTGGTTTTGGTATCAGGGTGATGGTGGCCTCGTAGAATGAGTTTGGGAGTGTTCCTCCCTCTGCAATATTTTGGAAGAGTTTGAGAAGGATAGGTGTTAGCTCTTCTCTAAATGTTTGATAGAATTCACCTGTGAAGCCATCTGGTCCTGGGCTTTTGTTTGTTGGAAGGTTTTTAATCACAGTTTCAATTTCAGTGCTTGTGATTGGTCTGTTCATATTTTCTATTTCTTCCTGGTTCAGTCTCGGCAGTTTGTGCATTTCTAAGAATCTGTCCATTTCTTCCAGGTTGTCCATTTTATTGGCGTAGAGTTGCTTGTAGTAATCTCTCATGATCTTTTGTATTTCTGCAGTGTCAGTGGTTACTTCTCCTTTTTCATTTCTAATTGTAGTGATTTGAGTCTTCTCCCTTTTTCTCTTGATGAGTCTGGCTAATGGTTTATCAATTTTGTTTATCTTCTCAAAGAACCAGCTTTTAGTTTCATTGATTTTTGCTATTGTTTCCTTCATTTCTTTTTCATTTATTTCTGACCTGATCTTTATGATTTCTTTCCTTCTGCTAGCTTTGGGGTTTTTTTGTTCTTCTTTCTCTAATTGCTTTAGGTGCAAGGTTAGGTTGTTTATTCGAGATGTTTCCTGTTTCTTGAGGTAGGCTTGTACTGCTATAAACTTCCCTCTTAGCACTGCTTTTGCTGCGTCCCATAGGTTTTGGGTCGTCGTATCTCCATTGTCATTTGTTTCTAGGTATTTTTTGATTTCCCCTTTGATTTCTTCAGTGATCACTTCGTTATTAAGTAGTGTATTGTGTAGCCTCCATGTGTTTGTATTTTTTACAGATCTTTTCCTGTAATTGATATCTAGTCTCATAGCGTTGTGGTCGGAAAAGATACTTGATACGATTTCAATTTTCTTAAATTTACCAAGGCTGGATTTGTGACCCAAGATATGATCTATCCTGGAGAATGTTCCATGCGCACTTGAGAAAAATGTGTATTTGTTGTTTTTGGGTGGAATGTCCTATAAATATCAATTAAGTCCATCTTGTTTAATGTATCATTTAAAGCTTGTGTTTCCTTATTTATTTTCATTTTGGATGATCTGTCCATTGGTGAAAGTGGGGTGTTAAAGTCCCCTACTATGATTGTATTGCTGTCAATTTCCCCTTTTATGGCTGTTAGTATTTGCCTTATGTATTGAGGTGCTCCTATGTTGGGTGCATAAATATTTACAATTGTTATACCTTCCTCTTGGATCGATCCCTTGATCATTATATAGTGTCCTTCTTTGTCTCTTGTAATAGTCTTTATTTTAAAGTCTATTTTGTCTGATATGAGAATTGCTACTCCAGCTTTCTTTTGATTTCCATTTGCATGGAATATCTTTTTCCATCCCCTCACTTTCAGTCTGTATGTGTCTCTAGGTCTGAAGTGGGTCTCTTGTAGACAGCATATATATGGGTCTTGTTTTTGTATCCATTCAGCCAGTCTGTGTCTTTTGGTGGGAGCATTTAATCCATTTACATTCAAGGTAATTATCGATATGTATGTTTCTATTCCCATTTTCTTAAATGTTTTGGGTTTGTTATTGTAGGTGTTTTCCTTCTCTTGTGTTTCTTGCCTAGAGAAGTTCCTTTAGCATTTGTTGTAAAGCTGGTTTGGTGGTGCTGAACTCTCTCAGCTTTTGCTTGTCTGTAAAGGTTTTAATTTCTCCATCACATCTGAATGAGATCCTTGCTGGGTAGAGTAATCTTGGTTGTAGGTTTTTCTCCTTCATCACTTTAAGTATATCCTGCCACTCCCTTCTGGCTTGCAGAGTTTCTGCTGAAAGATCAGCTGTTAACCTTATGGGGATTCCCTTGTGTGTTATTTGTTGTTTTTCCCTTGCTGCTTTTAATATGTTTTCTTTATATTTAATTTTTGACAGTTTGACTAATATGTGTCTTGGCGTGTTTCTCCTTGGGTTTATCCTGTATGGGACTCTCTGTGCTTCCTGGACTTGATTAACTATTTCCTTTCCCATATTAGGGAAGTTTTCAACTATAATCTCTTCAAATATTTTCTCAGTCCCTTTCTTTTTCTCTTCTTCTTCTGGGACCCCTATAATTCGAATGTTGGTGCGTTTAATGTTGTCCCAGAGGTCTCTGAGACTGTCCTCAGTTCTTTTCATTCTTTTTTCTTTATCCTGCTCTGCAGTAGTTATTTCCACCATTTTATCTTCCAGGTCACTTATCCTTTCTTCTGCCTCAGTTATTCTGCTATTGATCCCATCTAGAGTATTTTTAATTTCATTTATTGTGTTTTTCATTGTTGCTTGGTTCCTCTTTAGTTCTTCTACGTCCTTGTTAAATGTTTCTTGCATTTTGTCTATTCTATTTCCAAGATTTTGGATCATCCTTACTATCATTATTCTGAATTCTTTTTCAGGTAGACTACCTATTTCCTCTTCATTTGTTAGGTCTGGTGTGTTTTGACCCTGCTCCTTCATCTGCTGTGTGTTTTTCTGTCGTCTCATTTTGCTTATCTTACTGTGTTTGGGGTCTCCTTTTCACAGGCTGCAGGTTCGTAGTTCCTGTTGTTTTTGGTATCTGGACCCAGTGGCTAAGGTTAGTTCAGTGGATTGTGTAGGCTTCCTGGTGGAGGGGACTATTGCCTGTGTTCTGGTGGATGAGGTTGAATCTTGTCTTTCTGGTGGGCACGTCCACGTCTGGTGGTGTGTTTTGGGGTGTCTGTGGCCTTATGATTTTAGGCAGCCTCCCTGCTAATGGATGGGGCTGTGTTCCTGTCTTGCTAGTTGTTTGGCATAGGGTGTCCAGCCCTGTAGCTTGCTGGTCGTTGAGTGAAGCTGGGTCTTGATGTTGAGATGGAGATCTCTGAGAGATTTTTGCCGTTTGGTATTACGTGGAGCTGGTAGGTCTCTTGTGGACCAGTGTCCTGAAGTTGGCTCTCCCGCCTCAGAGGCACAGCCCTGATGCCTGGCTGGAGCACCAAGAGCCTTTCATCCACACAGCTCAGAATATAAGGGAGAAAAAAATAGAAAGAAAAAAGAGGATAAAATAAAATAAAATAAAGCTATTATAATAAAAATTAAGAAAAAAAATTATTAAGAGTAAATGTGTTCAGAAAAAAATTTTTTTTAATTTTTAAAAATAGATTTATTAATTTTTATAGTAAAAAATAAGAAAAAATTTTTAAGAAATAAAAATTTTAATTTTTTAAAATAAAAAATATGAAAAAACTTATTAAAATTTTTTTTAATTTCTAAAAATAGAAAATACGGAAAAAATTATTAAGAAAGCATATATTAGGAAAAAAGAATTTTTTTTAAGTAAAAAAAAAAAAAAAATGGACGGACCTAACCCTAGGACTGATGGTGAAAGCAAAGCTATACAGACAAAATCTCACCCAGAAGCATACACATATACACTCACAAGAAAAGGAAAAGGGGAAATTAATATATCCTGCTCCTAAAGTCCAGCTTTTGAATTTGGGATGATTCGTTGTCTATTCAGGTATTCAACAGATGCAGGCACATCAAGTTGTTTGTGGAGCTTTAATCCACTGCTTCTGAGGCTGCTGGGGGAGATTTCCCTTTCTCTTCTTTGTTCGTACAGCTCCCAGCGTTCAGCTTTGGATTTGGACCCGCCTCTGCATGTACGTCGCTTGAGGGCGTCCGTTCCCCGCCCAGACAGGACGGGGTTAAAGGAGCAGCTGCTTCGGGGGCTCTGGCTCACTCAGGCCGGGGGAGGGAGCGGTACGGAGGAGGCGGGGCGAGCCTGCGGCGTCAGAGGCGTCGTGACGTTGCAGCAGCCTGAGGCGCGCTGTGTGTTCTCCCGGGGAAGTTGTCCCCAGATCACGGGAGCCTGGCAGTGGCGAGCTGCACCAGCTCCCGGGAGGGGCAGTGTGGAGAGTGACCTGTGCTCGCACACAGGCTTCTTGGTGGCGGCAGCAGCAGCCTTAGCGTTTCCTACCAGTCTCTGGGGTCCGCGCTGATGGCCGCGGCTCGCGCCCGTCTCTGGGGTCCGCGCTGTTAGCCGCGGCTCGCGCCCGCCTCTGGAGTTCGTCTAGGCGGTGCTCTGAATCCCCTCTCCTTGCGCGCCGCGAAACAAAGAGGCAAGAAAAAGTCTCTTGCCTCTTCGGCGGCTGCAGACCTCCTCTCCGGCTCCCTCCCGGCTCGCCGCGGCACGCCAACCCCTTCAGGCTGTGTTCACGCCGCCAACCCCAGTCCTCTCCCTGCGATCCAACCGAAGCCCGCGCCTCAGTTCCCAGCCCCGCCTGCCCCAGCAGGTGAGCAGACAAGCCTCTCGGGCTGGTGAGCGCTGCTCGCCTCAGTTCCCAGCCCCGCCTGCCCCAGCGGGTGAGCAGTCAAGCCTCTCGGGCTGGTGAGGGCTGCTCGGCGCTGAGCCTCTGTGCGGGAATCTCTCCGTTTTTCCCTCTGCGCCCCTGTTGCTGTGGGATCCGCGCTGATAGCCGCGCGGCTCACACCCGCCTCTGGATTTCGTTTAGGCAGCGCTCTGAATCCCCTCTCCTTGCGCGCCGCGAAACAAAGAGGCAAGAAAAAGTCTCTTGCCTCTTCGGCAGCTGCAGACTTTTTCCCGGACTCCCTCCCGGCTAGCACCAAAGCCCGAGCCTCAGCTCCCAGCCCCCGCCTGCCCCGGCGGGTGAGCAGACAAGCCTCTCGGGCTGGTGAGTGCTGGTTGGCGCCGAGCCTCTGTGCTGGAGTCTCTCCGCTTTGCTCTCCGCACCCCTGTGGCTGCGCTCTCCTCTGTGGCTCCAAAGCTTCCCCCCTCTGCCACCCACAGTCTCTGCCCGCAAAGGGGCTTCCTAGTGCCTGGAAACCTTTCCTCCTTCACGGCTCCCTCCCACTGGTGCAGGTCCCGTCCCTATTCTTTTGTCTCTGTTATTTCTTTTTTCTTTTACCCTACCCAAGTACGTGGGGATTTTCTTGCCTTTTGGGAGGTCTGACGTCTTCTGCCAGCGTTCAGTGGGTGTTCTGTAGGAGCAGTTCCACGTGTAGATGTATTTCTACTGTATCTGTGGGAAGGAAGGTGATCTCCGCGTCTTACTCTTCCGCCATCTTGCCCCTACCCCAGATTTTATTTTAAATCAGAGCTAATATTCACTGAAAAAAGGCTCAACCTTTCATACCGCCTTATTAATTTTTTTTTCAGAAGCCACCCACTCTGAGAATACTGACAAACAACTAATGAACTTCTCATGCTTAAGATTGAGATATGAAAGACACACTACTATGAAATTGTTAGAAACACACAGCAAAAGAATTGGGACATTGACCAAAGGAGATGAGTCAGCTGATGGGAAGCATTTTTCTCAGTGATGCAGGGTCCAGAGGTAGAAGGCACACAGGCAAGACTGGTGATGCACTTGGAAAATAACAGCATGAAAGCCTCAGCCACTGTCCTCATTCCCAGCATGTTCAGAGCCACCCAGCGGAGCAGCATTTCACCACTGATAAGGATTTGCTACCATTTGGGCCACTTAGCATTAGCATTAAAAGGATAAGGCATTTAATATTAACAGTAAAGAGAAGGGGAGCGGTGGGGGAGGAAAGAAGGACGATTATTTCACATATCAGCCCTTGTTTCCAAAGCGTTTTTCCTCTGAAAAGATTCTTGATCATTTTCTTATCTATTTCACAGCCAAGTGCTGGGCCTGCTGGGCCTGATCAAAACACTTGGGATTGCCTGGCTGTGGGGATCTAACCCTGTTGAGTTTATGATGCTTTGGGGAAAAGACTTATATAAATGAAAGAACTAAAGGAAAGGTGAAAGCCATAGCTGAGTAAGTATTAAGTTGTGAGGAACTGACTAAATGCTTTAAGAATTCAGTAAAAAGACTAAGCAGGGTGGCTTTGGATACAAAGGAGATTTTGTGGAAAGAATAAGTCGAAGAAAGGGGCAGGGGTGAGACGATTACAAAGGAGGAGAGAAGCATTCCAAACAGGAGGAATGTTGTGACTAGGGTTCCCCAGAACAGGCATAAGGAAGCACCTGGTGATCAGCTCCCTGCTGGGAGCTGAGGCAGCAGGGTGTGGGGAAAGACAAGAAGATTGATTAGAAGGATCTCAGGCAACTCACTATCACTTGACTGCCAGCCCAGGCAAGCCCAATTCCTGCTTCTCTCTTGCCCTTTATGATGATTTCATTTAGAAATTAACAAGTCTAGAATCAGTTTCTTCTTACTGATTCACTGTTCATTCATTCCCTTTATTAATAAAAAAATAACGGGATTCTAGAATACCGTTTGCTCAATTTGCCTGAGTTTTAAGCCAGGCCGTTGATCAGAGCCTCTCTCTAAAAGATCAAGCAGAGAGGAAAACAGGTGAACCAATAAACCAAAAGGTGGGCACTGTGACCACACTGGGTGGCTGCTCATGGCCTGGGCTGACTGTGTTGGGAAGTGACAGTCATGTCAGGCCCTGGGAATGTCTGGGTTTATTTATTAGTTCTTAGATCAAACAGGACAACTGTGTCTAGGCATCTTGATAAGTCATGTTCTTTTGGAGCACTGTAGTTCTGAGTATTTAATCTGTGACAGGTGGGGAGTGAGGAATTACTCTCAAGAGTACTGCAGACTGTTTGCCAAAGTCAACTAATTTCTCAGGCACACTCCACTGCAATGAGCTTACCACCACAAACTGACCAGCTACCTCTGTTGGCACAATCTACTCTCCTAGCAGAACAAAGGCCAACCGGTCTATTTCCTTACTTTTTTATTGTTTTAACTTTATCTTACAATGCTGCTTGACTATTCCTTTTGCCATAGTTTCTTTGTATTCTTATATTTTTCCTGTAAGCCACTGCAGATCTTCTTTGGAAGGAAGTAAAATATAAATACATAATACTTTTTGTTTTGGTTTAAATAAGGAATTATGAGGGAAAAAACCTAGGAGAAACCATCTAGGATATTTATCTGCTAAAGGTAGAATTAAACTAACCCCTATAGTCTGTATTAAAGACTTTCCAAGACCAGTAATTTGCATCTTTGTGAGGCACTTTAGTGTTTGTGCTGTGTCAGGAATTTCTTTATGTTTAGCCTAAGTTCACAGGTTACCTTTAAACAGGAGTTCCTCTTTCACTCTGTCTCAGGGGTGTTCTCTTCCCCTTGTCTCCAGCTCTCAGTGTCCTAGTCCAACTTCAAAGACACATATGGGAGATGCTCCCACCCCATCTGGTAAGTCCCTCAGGGCCATCGCCCTGGGGTGTGGTGGGCACGAGACCTCAAGGGGAGGCTAAATTCTTGGTTTGTGAGGACTCAAACCTGAGGGCCGCCATTCCCACTCACCTGATGGTTAGCAGCTTGCCAGGAGGGATCCTGAGTTTTGGGCAAGTAGTCAGTTCCAGGAATGTGGGGCTCTGCTGAACTGTCACCAGGCCACCACAGTGCTGGACTTAGTTGTGTGGGGATTTTGGACCTTTCCAGGGTGTCCCTTTCAGGCTCATGCATTCCAGTCCTGGGATCTGCTGTGAGATTGGTTGGGGATGGTATCAGGTATGCTCCCATCTCCTAATCTGTCCTCCAGCCCCTTCATGTTTTCACACTATTCTGCTTCAGATTTCTATCCTCAAGGGTGCAAAGCACACAAAACACAGTCACCCTCTCTCTATAGTAAAGCAGGACTACTTAGAAACACAGGACCAGTTTCTTAGAAACTCTCCAGTAGGTAAGGTGAGAAGCTTTCATTACATCTTGGTGAGTCACTCTTTCCCAAGGAAGGAGAGAATAGTTTTCCTGAGGAAGCAAGTCAACAACAGACCTACACTACAAATGATGCTGTTATGAAGTTCTGACTCCCAAGGAAAAGAAGCAGGATTGAATATCATTCTGATTTTATTATAATTGCACATCATAAACTTAGAGAAGATTGTTAAAATCATACCATGGCCTTCCTCTTTTCTCTAGGCACAATAGACACAACTCTTTTACCCTTTTAAAAAATTAGATATTCTATAAACCTGGTCATCTTTATTGTTTTTCCTGTATCTGCCTCCAAATCCTTATATCTTTCTTTAAGATTAGGCCCACTGCTTGGTGCTCTGTGAAGGCTCTGTTTGATGCAAGGTCATATCAGGGTTTTAAATACCATTTTGGTAACCACTTATTCTTTGCAGAAATTTAGTTTCATAATTTTATAATGGTACTGCTTTGCTAAGTCATGATTGGCTTTACTCCCTGACATCTATATAGCCAGCCCTCAAGTCACCGGCATTTCAGATTGTTTTATTCCTTTCCTGTAATAAGTACTCCCCGGGGTACACTTGCCTGAGCATATGTTTGGGAACAAGATGTTGAAAGGATACATCACAGGCTGATCCTATCACTTATCCTTAATCCACTCTTCCCTTCCAGATCAGCCTGGAGTGACTGCCAAGGCATTTTGCAAGCTCTCTCCGTCTCTTAGCTTTTTACACATCACACACAGTGCTTTCAGTGACTCTGCACTTCCAGCACCGACACAGCTCCCAGGACTGTTGGGTGTGGATCCCGTTGTTTTTTTTCTGGGTCACAAGTGTTATTGTTCTTTGGGCAGCAGCTTCAGGCTGAAGTTGATATGGAGGTGGTGGACTAGCTCATAACCCAGGGAAACCACCTCTCAGGGTGCTTCACACTTGTGCTGCTGCCTTGGTTCAGTTTGATGGTTTTTTAGTTTCTATTTGGGGACTCCACCTGTTTTAGTTGTAGTACCTGTTTGGTTGCAATTTACCTTAACTCTGCCTTAAAGATGGCTTAGTTGAATAGGGTTTCGTTTGCCTCTCATAACAAGAAGTCTGAGGGTGATTGGTTGGTTGGTAATGTTGGTTCAACTACTCATCAGCACCACCAGAGACGTAGCTTTGCCCTTCTTACTTCTGCTGCCCTTAAGTCACACATTTTTCTTTCTCATGGTGCCAAAATGGGATCTGTAGCCCCAGATGGAATATCAGCAATGCGTGTGGACAAGATAGAAGAAGAGCTGAAGGTCAGAAGCTCCCTCTCCTCTCATTCCTAGAAACCTGAAGCTGTGCTTCATTGGCTACATCTTTGGCCACACTTGCCTACATGAGAAACTAGGAAAGAGATGAATTTTTCCAGTCTCAGTTGTGGAGAGGAGCACAAGAGAAAATGGTTAGAAGTGGATGTTTGATCATCCAACCAACAGTGCTGCAAAAGGGAGGCATTCCAAATGCATTATTTATGGTAGCCCCTATACAGCAACTTATGCTGACTTGTCCTTGTTATTGAGGAGTCTCTCAGTTATGAGGCAGGTCTGTCTCCGCTACTGAAGATGAAAATGCCGGATACCCACTGTCCCAGGTTTCCTTGCAGCTAAGGTGTGGAAATCTCTGAGAGAAAGAGAGAGGAGAAATTGAACCTGTATCCAGCTGTACTTGAAGCCAGCATTGTGCCCTACCACTCACAAAAACTGTTCAGTTACATGGGTTAGTATACATGTCACCCCACTTTTTTCCTTAAGACCATTTGGATTGAATTTTCTTATACTTGAAACCAAAATCACCCTAATTAATACATACTTACAGTACAATTTTTTCTGGTATAAAATAACAAAATTACTTTCAATGGTATTCTTTTTGTTTTTAACAGCTTCATCAGTTTGATAAAACCAGTTAAAATCCCAAAAGGTAGTCTTATCATTACCCCCCTCCCCACCTCACCTATGTATAATGTCTGTGTTGCCTTAAAGACCTTTAGTCCATAAGATAAATCATGAAGGGACAAAAAATTACATTTAAAATAAAGTTATCCAAAGTTTCTCTCTCCTCCAACCCCCATATTTGATACTTTCATATGTTTACATTGTTTCAGAGAATATTTGAAGGATAAGGTACCCGCTTCCTGATGTTCATATTTCTCTGTACTTCTTTCTCACACTGATCTGGTACAGCACACATAAAAGATCACATGTCATTTCCAAGACAGGGTTATAAAAGACTGGAACTTCTGTCTTAGGAGTTTCCTCCCTCCCTTCCTCTTCCTCTGGGGAAATCCATCTGCCATGTTGTAAGCAGCCCATGAAGATGTCCATGTGGTGAGGAGCTGAGGCCTCCAGCCAACAGTGAGCTTGGATGTGGAACCTCCAGCCCCAGCTGAATCTCAGCTCTTTGCAGTCTTAGTTGACACGTGGACACTGAGCCAGAACCATCAGCAGGTCCCAGATTCTCGACCCACAGGAACTGTAAAAAAATAGTTTGTTTGCTCTGAGCTACTAAGTTTTGGGGTGATTTGCTGCATAGTGACAGATAACTAATATAGGTGGCTTAACTTTGCTGACAATACAAAATCAAACAATTAAATAACTGTCTGAAGGAAAAGAGAGGGACAGAGGAAAATCAGAATAGAGAAGACATAATGGAGACAGGAGTGAAGTATGAATACAAAATGCATGCTGCAAGTTCCTGTTACTTAGCTAGAAGTGGACCACTGATTTTTCCCAAAGATTTTGGCAGTCAGTGCAAAAAGAGAGAGATATAATTAGTACAATCCAGAAAGAAATTTCTCCAATAGATCTTTATACAAAGAACATTGTGCAGTATCACAAACAAATATTTCAAAAACAATTTTGCTAAAGAAGCAAAATTATTTACTCATGTTTACGTAGTGTCTAATAGTCCTCTAATTTGTAAGAAATAAAATGTTTCCCTTCAAAAATGGTATAGACTTAATTCTAGACCTAGCAAAGATGTGTCTGAGTATACAAAGCTCACAATATAAAGACATTGGTGGGAGTCAGAGCTTATAATTCAGATTGTTCTTCCACAGGCACTTTTTAAAAAATTGAATTTTAAAATAATTGTTTAATGTGAGAATGCATTTGTAAGACCCAGTGAGAAGTGGGATCTGTGATTATGGAACAGTTGGATTTGGTTTATAGAGCCCTGGAAAATAAACTTCCCAAATGTTCTAGAAAGTGTTCCAGGTCTGCCTCCGTTTATACATAAGACAGCTAGAATAATACAACAAGAAAAAAAACAACTAACTAATCACTTCCCATATGGATTTGTGAGATCTGAGCTTTTTTAAGGATAATATACATTGGCACATAAAATTAAATATGGTAAAATTCAGAGCATTGTAATCATGAGAATGAACTTGCAGCAATATGGACCAGTTCAGTGTTGTGTTGAAGTTGCCTGGTGCCAGTGAACTTCCCAACTCTGTGATCAGTGACTTCAAGCTGATAGCTTGAAATCATTCAGTTGTTAAAACTCTACCAGCACAGCACTGGATGAGTTTCTCAAATAGAATGTTGGGCAAATAAAGCAAAGGAATATGATTCCATTTATATATAAACCACCAAAAATGGCCAAACTGACCTATATTTGTAGAGGTGAGTATAAATGATTACCCTTGGGGGGAAGGGTGGTGAATGGGAGGAGCATGAGGTGGGCCTTGAGGGTGTTGGTAAGATTCTATTTTTTGATCTGAGTGCTGGCATGATGGATGTGTCCACTTTTTGAAAATTCATAAATATGTACCTTTCTGTAATACACACAGAACATGTACATGTTTCAATAAAAAGTTAAAAATAACCAAAAGTAACAAGCAAACTTTTAAATTAAAAATGAGTCAACAGGACGGATGAAAGGTTACAAAACAAAAACAAAGAAGAAAGAAGTATAATAGAAGGCAATGAAATCCATTAAAAGCAAAAGTTTTTGCAGGAATTGGGTGTCACAGTGTTTGACATATTATAGGGGTCATTAAATGTTTGTGGAAACAATGAACAAGAGAACATTTCTTTTAAAATCTTCCTTCAGTCACTCTTCAAATACATTATTTCAAACACTCTGTAGATGCTCTTTTTAATTTTTTCAGCAACATAAAACATTTTCTAGTTTAGTATTAAAAGTTGATCAATTCTCTTGTTATACATATTTTCTGCAATCACACTTACCTTTCTAGCATACAATATGAGACTGGCAACTGGAATAATGGGAAATAATTTGACACATAACACTTCAAAGAATGAGATAGCAATTCCCCTATTTACAAATAAAAAAAGTTCAGAGAGCCTCTTTTATATTTACTTAGTCCACTGTGATACATACACAAATTGGTTATGGGCAGATTTGACTATTTTTTATCCCCATGACCCCTCTAGAATTCATCAGTTAACGTGGGTAGAAGCTTTTATTTTATTAGGCAAACAAAATAAAATTATTTATTCATATATAAATATGGTATAATGTAACACAAGACAATAAGATCTTACCTTACTGAGGAAGATGTCGTTAATAAGGAATGGGTTGCACTCTATTATATATCTTTGAGGAAACCCTCCCTAAATATTATTTCTCTCAACTAAGCTTCTGAGAAATACTCAGTGACTGTGAGTTTGGGGTTATCCTCTCTGATAAATCAATCGAGTGTAGCTCATTTCTGTTGCTGTTTCTGTTAGAAAGCATATGATTTAACAGCCAGAAACCCTGGAGGGCAGATAGACATCCCAGTAGGAATGTTAAGGAGCATGACAAAGCTCTTAAAAATCTAATCTTAATATGAAAAGTGGCCCGTAAATGCTGTGGTAATGTAGTTAAGTACATATTCTCCCCATTTGAGAGTTCTAATAGTTTTTCTCTATTGCTTGACTGATTTAAATTATACCTGAAGAATCTACAATATGAAAACCATTCTTTATCAGACAAGATTTAATTTCTTTCTTGGTTCAGTATCCATAAAGTGGAGATAATAATGATAGTTAGGGAAAATTATGAGCTTGAATTAAAGTATATTAGTAAAGTGTCTCTGTATTTTGCAAGGGAGAAATTCTCACCTCAGGGAGATGTAGTTGTATTTCCATTGTTCATGACTGGAATTTGTTTGAATTTGATTCAATTAAAAATAATATGGAGTCTCTACTGTAGTAAGTCCTCACATAGTGAGGAGGGTACAAGAATAGTTCAGGATGGTCAATAAGCTTCCAACAATATTGGGGGAGACAATACACACATGTGAAATGGACATATATATACCATGTAATGGATCTCCTGAGTGCCGTTGGAATGTAACATACTATAAAGAGGGAATGAGGGGAGGTTTCTGGTCAGATATATGTAGGAAACACATTGGGTTAATTAAGTTCAAGTTAACTAGGGTTGTTTGCATCAAGAATTTTCATAACACATAATATGCTACTGTTAATCATGAATTTCCAAGAGGGAGAGAGACAATATTGTATTTTTGAGACTTTTGTATCTTCAAAATCCTTGGTCAGAGAACATCTTGGTGCAGAAACTACACTGATAACAGTTGTAACTCAGAATGTAGCAGCAAACTGCTGAGGAGATAACAATTTGATTCAGAGGACCTGGGTTTGAATTTTGGCTTTTCTACTTCTAACTACCAGAATTTGAGAAACATTATGGTGTGCTTTAGTAAAAAGATAAAGGAAGATATTCAGGTTTTTCCTTTTTCAGTGGTACATTGGAGCTGGGCTCCAGAATTTTCAAGAATTTTTTCATCTAGTTGTTAAACACAGACATTATTAAAAGTATGTATATTTACTCACCACTTCCTGATTACTTGATTATATTTCATTATTATCTACGCTCCTGAGACTATTTACTTTATTATTATATTACGCTACCACACATCTGTTCCCAACTCTATGTTCACTGATGTCATAGCTTGAAATTGGCCATAGTGGGATATTTATATCATGGAAAGTGACAAATGCTACAGACCAGTACCCCTTCCCCCCTTTCCAGCCCTCCTCTCCTCTCCAGTTGTTGAACATTTACCAGACCATCACTGGTTTTAGTGCCAGTTAAATGTGATGATGTGTCTTAACCCTTTTGAATAATACTTAGTTGTGGAATAAGTGGAAATAGTGTAACAAGATGCTGTGAGCTATCTGTTGAGATTTTTCTTGCTTGCTCCCAGAGATAACATGATGAAAAGGAAATACTGCAGAAGTAGGGCCCTGTTGAGAACAAAGTTATGAACTTTCCAAGCTCAGCTTGGAAATGAGCCAGATCTTGAATGAGATGCCAGTCCTGCATCAGATGCTAAGGAGGCTCTGACCGAGAAATAAGAAGACACCTGGGAATTAAGGGAGATCATTTTTTTGTGAAGAGGGAAGTGTTCTTAAAGAGAAGTTATCTGTCCCTTTCACTACCCCTTGGGACAAGAGGGTACTTGGTTGGTAGACACCTTAAATTGACTTGTAAACTTTGTGGATGTCAGAGGAAGGGGCTGTTGATGTCTGTGTTAGCTTCCTGCCGCTGCTGTAGCAGAGACCACAAGCTCTGTGGCTTAAGACAACACACATTATATGTGTTTTTATTTAACTAATTATTTATTATCTGACAGTCCTGGAGATCACAAGTCCAAAATGGGTCTTTGGGACTAAAAGCAAGGGGTTAGTAGAACTACATTCCTTCTGGAGAATCTAGAGAAGAATGCATTTCCTTCCCTTTCCTTCCCACTCCAGAATGTAGAGGCCACCTGCATTTTTTGGCCCCTGGTCCCTTCTTCCATTCTCAAAGTGCATAACTCCGCTCTGCTGCCATAGTCTGTCACATCTCCTCTCAAGACTTTGACCCTCTTGTCTCCATTTTATAAGGGTCCTTGTGATCTTACTGGACTTTTTCAGATAATCCAAGATAATCTTCTCATCTCAAAATCTTTAAATTAATCACATGGGCTAAATCCCTTTTGCCTCGTAAAGTACCATATTCACAGGTTCAGGAATAAGGATGTGAATATCTTTGGGGAGCCGTTATTGTCACTACCCAATGTTATGTTATCTAACTGGATGTCCACTTAGCTGTCAGCCTTGTTGACTTGATCACAGGCTCCCAGAACTGCAGGAAGAGCAACGTGGCCAGGCAGAGACTACCCTCTCGAATTTTGCAAATAGTACAGACTATGGAACTCCTCCCACAGCCTGAGAATTAGGATAATAAGGAATGCATGAGACCAAGATATAGGTTCACTGGGACCAACACAGTGTGGGGCAGTGGGTTCAGATGCTGGAGGAATAGGGCATAGGGAGTCTGGTTGGGCCAGCTTGAAAATGTAGCTGAATCTTGCAAGGGACCACTGATTCTATGGGAACAGTTTCTGTGGGATTCAGTACCATGTCAACAAGATCTTCTGGGGCCTCCACTCATCCATGTGGGCCTGGAAACAATAATCCAAGTCAGTGTGATTATCAACAGAACAAGAGCCACCACCATTAACATAAGATTGTTTATGACCAACAATGAAAAAATAGTCAATCCAAAGAATTAAACTTACCATGAGAGAAAGTGGCTTTTCCCCTCCTCTCCCCAACACCAGAGCAATGCACATGAGAAAGAAAGGAGCTCTTTCATAAGAGCAAGCATTTCTACACCTCCCCCCTCTACTCCAATTCAGTCCTCCAAAGGTGAGGTGAAGGGGGAGGGAATTTTCAAGGCTGATTGATTCAGGTATGTGGTTGAATTTTTAAAATGATCAGGACTAAGTCTTAGTAACTAAAATGCAATAGTTAGTAATAAAAAGAAAGTGAAGAGTTTAAGGAAACAGTCTGCTATGTGGCAGGAGGCTGGGGGGTGGGCAGAGCACAGCTGCTCTTTGAAAAAAATTTCATGCCTATCCCCCGATGTGGTGAGACTTCTCAATAAAACTGGTCACAGAAGAAATCATTGTTATTACTGTGATCAAATGCCAATGGGGAGAGGTAGTCAGTAAGTGCTGCTGGAGTGGAGGGCGATAGGCTGACGAGGCGGGGGGGACTTGGGGAAACAACACTGTAAGGGGAGACCAGCTGACCCAGAGCAATAGGCAGGATTTGGCTGGGAAGAAAGTTTGTTTTACTCTCCTAAAATGTGAAACATTTGAAAGGAGAGAGGGAAAATAGAAGAAAATATAAAAATTTTTGAACTTAAATGGATTCATTTTCAAAACAGACTTATTATCCCACAACGTAGGAAGAAAACAAAGAACAGCCTTCCAAATATTCTGTGACTGATGACAGCTGGGCTCTTCACCCTTTTGCTAACTTAGGCATGTAGGGTTGTTGATAGCAGGCAGGCTGAGCTCCGGGCATCTCTCATCCCTCACGTCAAAACCCGTCGCAATGAAGGGACAAGCAGACAGAGAGTCCACAAGGAAAGACGCATATTACAGCTGGAAAGGCCCAAGCTAAGAGCAAGGAATAGCTAGGGTTCACAAAGATAAATAAAGAAATGAGTCCTACAAAGTCATACGTCAATAATTCATCGTAGTAGTCGTAGTAGTCTACTTTTCTACGTCTGTTCTCCCGCACAATATAACTCACCTCAACTCAGGTGCTTTCCTTTCAAAGTAGGCTGGAGAGGCAAGAGGATGTGGCTGCCGCCGCGGAAATTAGAAGTTTCCTCATTCTGAGTCCCGGCAGGAATGTGGAGAGGAGAGGAGGCTTGCCCTCTACAAACAGGACAAGGCATTTGGAAGTATTTAGAGCGTTTTGGTGTCCTGATCAACTGAAGCAGCAGTTTGGTGAACTCACGGCAGGTAAACAGTGACAGCAGGACAAAGAGTGCTCAAGTGTGTTAGCTGATGTGTTGCCTAGAGAAAGCCGACAGTGAGAAGGATGCTGACCTCTTTGGAAAGAGTGTAGGGTGATATCCTTCAAATTGTCACACCTATTATAGGACTGTCTTTTAATTCCAGACATAACAGAATGGTAGGGCAATAAAGTTTAGAATTTATGTTGTCACACTCCTTCCCTTGGGAAAATGATGGTAAAATTGCAAAAACTAGACAACATAAATCACTATTTTTATCCTAACAACTCCATTAGCTAAAATTCTCTCATATATGACGTGGTTGCACTAATTTAACAATGCAGTTATACTAAATTTCAGACCTAAATATCCAGCCATCTGTTATTCTTTTCTACCCCTGTGGTCCACAAGCACATCAGAGGTGTTTTCTAATTCCCTTTTTAATTTTCTTTAACCTAGTGGTTGTTCACATTTATATTGTTTAATTTCTACATATTTGTGAAATTTCCGGTTTTCCTTCTGCCATTGATTTTTAGTTTCATTCCTGTGATCAGAAAATATAGTTGGAATGATTTCAATCTTCTTTCATTTGTTAAGACTTGTTTTGTGACTTAACTTTTCTACTTTGAGTTGTAAAAAAAAAAAAAAAAGAGAGAGAGAGAGAAAGCAACAGTATCAAAAAAGAATTCTAACCAAAAAAGTCGTTTCAGAAAAAAAAAGACTGCTTTATAAAGCAAGAATTTAATTTTACCTTTAATTAACTTGCAATCCTTTTTTGATGAAATTATTTTTTGGTTAAAATTCTTTTTTGATATTGTTGCTTTTTCTCTTTTTTTGGTAATTTTTAAAGTAAAAAAGTCCATCCCCACTGCCTGAGACAAGGCTTGAACGGCGACCTTCTTCAGCCTCATCTCCTACAAGTCACTCCCAGCCTCCCCTCACCCTACCCTGCCACTCCGAGGCCCCAGCTGCACAGGATGACTTTCAGGCGTCCGAGCGCTTTAAGGGTTACTCTCACAGAGCTTCTCCATTAGCACTTCTTCCTATATCCCTTTATCCTGTCTTAGTTTTCTTCCCAGCATTTCTCAGTCTCTGACATAACATATATTTGTTTATCATTTGTCTTCCCCAACTATAATGCAGCTAGCTCCAAGAGAGCAGTGATTTTGTTTTATTCACTGCTGTATCCACAGAGCCTAGAACAGCACCTGATAAATAATAAATGCTCAACAAATATTTAGTGAATGAATGAATAATTGAACAGACCTGTGTATTGCACTCCATATGTATGAAATACTACTCTCCAGACCCTCCTTCACCTGGCTTACTACTGTGAATCTTTAAGATTTACTTTTCAGCATCATTTGCTCAGAAATCCTTTCCTATTTTTTTCTCCCATCTTCATCCTTACTCCACTGTATTGCAATTTCTTGATTATTTCTTTATATCTCCTTTGCATGAAGGCAGTAATCATGTCAGCTCTGTTCACCTCTGTGGACCCATTACTAAACAGCATCTGACACAGAACAGGTATCACACACACAACTTTTTTCTTTTTTGTTAATACTTGCCATTCTTCAAGCATCAGATGCATTTTTAACCTAAACTTTTTGTTTATGCTACTTCTTAGTTGTAAAATACTGTCTCTACACTTCTGCTTGATATATCTACTTTATCAGCACACTGATTTCTCTCATGTACGTCTAAGAATTGTTTTTGACCATGGTTCTCAAATTGTGCACCAAGGCACCTTGGGACACCACAGATTGTTCACAGGGGAACTGCAAGATATTTTAAAATTTTGAGAGAAATACAGCAACATCTGTGGATACCACATGAACTACTGGCTTGAGATACTTTATGGTTCCACATTAGATTGTGCTACACTGCTTTCAATAACATTATATCTTTTTGAAGCTGGGGTTTAGTGGTTTCTGTGATAAAAGACAAATAATGCATGAAAATTAATGTGGAACAGAAAGTGAGGATGTTAGTGTCCATTGTGATTGCAAGTGCTGAGAAGTTGCACGGTACCCACCAGGCTTCTACATCTCATGATATATAATGATGGCTGGGACTGAAATAAAAATATTACTTTTACCTTTCAAGTTATATGTATTATTTTTTAAAGAGCTGCTAAACATTAGGACACAAAACTTATTAAGCTGTTTGGATCTAACTAACTCTTCTATATTTCTTTTGACTTAGGTGGGAAAGGCATGAAAAATTACTGAGAGGCTAAGGGCACAGTGAACCAAGAAAGTTTAAAAACCTCTGCATTATCTAAATTAGTGTTCCAATTTCAACCTTTTAGGTCAAATTCACAAAATTGCATACATTTGAGTATACCTCTACTTTTTCCAAATTGTCAAACATCAGTGGAGCTGATCACTTTTAAGTTGACTGTAGTCTAATAAAGGTAACACATCAATAAGGTTCCTTTTTAAAAATAATTAATTAATTAATTTTTGGCTGCATTGGGTCTTTGTTGCTGCGTGAGGGCTTTCTCTAGCTGCAGCGAGCGGGGGCTACTCTTCGTTGCGGTGCGCGGTCTTCTCATTGCGGTGGCTTCTCTTTGTTGAAGAGCACGGACTCAGGATGCACGGGCTTCAGTAGTTGTGGCACGTGGGCTCAGTAGCTGTGGCTCGTGGGCTCTAGAGCACAGGTTCAGTAGTTGTGGTACACGGGCTTAGTTGCTCTGTGGCATGTGGGAACTTCCCGGACCAGGCCTCGAACCCGTGTCCCCTGCATTGGCAGGCGGATTCTTAACCACTGTGCCACCAGGGAAGTCCCAGGCCTCTTTCCTTTCATCCCTCACCCTGTCCTCCACACCTCCCAGTTCCATGTCCTGCTCTCTCCTTCTCTCCTTGGTCTATGTGAGTTTCCTTTTTTATTGATTAATGTGGCTGAGCAAAAGATTTGCTGATTCTGAGTCATTTTCTCTTTTACTAGTAAAAGGAATGATCTGGATACATTTCCCCATGTGTTAATTAGAGCTGAGAGCCTTATTAAATTAAGGAAAGTGTACATTTATCACTTTCCCCTAGTGAGCTCTACCTTTTTATTTGCCATATTCCTGATGAATATCAGTTATCACTGCATACTTCATTTTGGTACAAAATGAAGAATAGATCCTCAAATAATTACCCTGTTAGGGGCAGCAAACAGAAACTTTAGTTCTTGCTTTACAGCAATTATTTCATTAAACTTAAACACCTGACCAAAAATTCTTTTAGCACCTGTTTGCAACAAAGGTAACAATCACCATGTGTTTTCTCTTTTCTACATTCAAAGTGACACTTAATTAGGGTAAAGAAAATTTTTTCCATCCCTTCAAAGTCTAGAGTGGAATCCTCAACTCCAGTCTATGCCTGAATCCAATGGGTTCCTTCAGCAGAACATATCTTTGCTCTCTAGTCATCCACATGTCTATCCTATACCTAACTGTACCATGCTTCACATACATCATTCTCTCTTTGTCCACTGTGGTTACCACCACTTCCTCTAGACCCCATAGAAAAAGGAGTGAAGAAATAGGATATGCTGCATATTAATAGTGTTTTCACAAGACACCAATGTGTCCTGGTAGACCAGTTTAGGAGGATATCAAGAGGTAATCATGGGATTGTGTGGGAAAGAGTCCAGGGAAGATACGGGAATGCTTCATAGGAAGCTACAACTTCAACATCATTCTACCTTGGACTGGACTGAGAGCAGTTGCATTATATTTCTCCAAATGGAAAGTGGTCTCTGGTTTCCTACAATGGAATCTTCTGGCTAGCTTTTAATGATCTATTACTCTTTCAAAGTTCAGGGGTTGTTTTGTTTGTTTTTGTTTTTTGGCAGCGAGTCATTTGTTTACCTGGCACGTCTGGTCAGCAACTTGTAATGACTGTGTCATCTTTCTCACATTGAGAAACTTCATGCAAATGATAAGAAAGATTAAAGAAGTGTTGTCCCTTCAGAAAAACTGTGTAATGAATTTCAAAGGAGTTTTTCAAGTTAATTAATACTTTTAGTCTGCTGAGTATTCTTATTCCCCGACAGCCGAGACACAAAATAAATGGGCATCACATGTATTTGTTATATTTTTAAGAAATGATCTGAGATGTACAATCAGATAAATGGTCCAAATGGTTATGTTTTTGTGGCATATATTGTACAACTATATCGGCTTTCCTTCTCTTATTTGTTTACCCATAGCACTCATCTTGTTCATCTATGAGTACATCCAGCATCCAAAGAGACCGAATTTCAACAGGCCTGGTGTATATGCCATTTGTTTTCCCATCAGCAGAAACACAAGTGACCAGGATATGTTGAAGAGACACTAATATATTACTTGGATTTCTCTCCTTTCCTTCTCTCCCAGTCTTTTCTTATCTGTCCCTCCTCACTTATTTGCATCTGGCTCTCTAGTAATGTTAAATAACACTATTCCTAAGGTCAATACATGAAAGGAGAATTGTTCAGTGTTAGCTTTTGGTTACATTTTTTTTTTTCCATTCCAAAAAAATTATTGGTTCAGTGATCTCCAAATTTCTTACCTTGCTTCCTACTTTTCTTTCCCTCTCTAACTTATTTCATGCCTTTCTTCTTCTTGTTACACTTGCTTTCCTTCTCTCTTCTCTTTCTCTTTCCCTCCCTCCCTTCCTCTTTTTCTTTCTTTCTTTCTTTCTTTCTTTCTTTCTTTTCTTCCTTGTTTCCTTCTTTCTTTCCTTCCTTCCTCCCTCTTTTTTCTCTTTCTTTCTTTTCTTTCTTTCTTTCTTTCTTTCTTTCTTTCTTTCTTTCTTTCTTCCTTCCTTCCTTCCTTCTTTTCTTTTTTTTTTTTTTTTCTTTTCTTTCTTTCTTTCTTTCTTTCTTTCTTTCTTTCTTTCTTTCTTTCTTTCTTTCTTTCTTTCTTCCTTCCTTCCTTCCTTCCTTCCTTTCTTTCCTTCCTTCCTTCTTCCCTCCTTCCCTCCCTGTCTTTCTCTCTTTCTTTCCTCTCCCTTGATTATTATCCTGAGCAATACTGTAATATTATTGCTTTAGAGTCATAATACACTTAAAAGAAATTCTATCTCCTTTGTGACCAATTCCTCCTAATTGCTAGCCTTTAAATTTCTGGTATGGAGATAGTAGTAGGGTGGTTGGAACTAAGGAAATCAGAGAGATTTTAGGCAATGTACACTAGCATACAAATTCATTCTGATGCTGACCAGAAGCTTAGAGGTAATGAGTTCATATATGATATGCCACATGTTTTTCATGCCAAACAGCTAAGAGAATGACATCGACATTGCCCTCTCAAATTTTATAATAGATTTTGATATGTTATTCTGTTTTGGTTGAATTATTGTTTTATACAATTTTATACAATTATGTGGACTTATTTTAGGCCAAGATTTTCCTAGTTTTGATCTGCAAATATATATCAGGTACATTTCCATAGCATTGAGAATTTGAAAATAATACTAGTGTAATTTGTTCCTGTGCTGCCACAGATGCCAAATTTCTGTCATAAGAGAGGCTATATTAGCACTTTTGCCAAAATCTTAGCCAATTTGAAGTCAAAAGAGTATGGACATTGATAGTAGATGACAGACATGGTTTGTGTAATGGAAGGTTTTATTAATAAGTTTTGTATGGCAGTTCTTCACAGAATATGAACAGTATAGATTTGACATTTTTAATTCAAATTTGGGTTATTAAGAAATGGTTGGGATGTAAAAGCAAAAGTAATACCAAATTATTATCTACTCTTTGAAATTCAGCTTTGCATTTTATTTTTGCTTTTTAGTCTTCATTCTTTCAATAATATGCCAAAAGTTTCTTTTGCTCTTTTACACATACTTTAGGGCAAGCATCGTATTTTGGGAACTAATTAAGAGAAATGTTATTAGAAATCAAGATCCAATGAGAACTGCTGTGCCAAGTAGTGAGGGTCTGTAAGGCAAGGCTGTGGGGTTCTTGTGTTCGACAGACCTTGGTTAAAGTGTAGTCAGGAAAATATGAGAGGTCAAATAGCTCTGGGAGAGATAGAGTGGGGACATGAATGTCCATTTCTGTAAGCTTGGGCTACTTTAACATTATGTTACCTTGGATTGGATGAAATCTGGCCAACTACTCAACAAAACACCCTCAGTTATGCTCTGCCTGCTTATCAAGCTTTAGATTTTAGCTTTCCCCTTCCTAATCAATAATCTATTTCCATAGAAACACAAAAAGGAAGAGCATCACGAAAGCAATTTGTTTGCTCTTGCTTCCATTTAAATGGAAAGGGAATTTACAGCAGGCAAAGAAAAACAGCTTTAGTAAGTAATATTTTCAAATGCATCCCTCAAATTTATCCCTCTCAACTTATAAATTAGTTACTAGTAGCTAAAAATTTGAAGCATAAGAAGGCAATTTCATACCTGGAGCAAATTATAAGGCCTGCACTTAAACTAAAATAGGCTCCTGACCTTGAAACGCAGGCTCATCTCAGCTACTGTTCCAAAATATAATGTGTACCTTCTCCATCTCAGGGACAGCTCCCATCTCTTCCTTCCTAGAGAGACCACCATGGTGAGTGGGGGATGGTTACCAGTGAGGGAGTGACTTGAGGTTCTGAGGTTTATTTTTTGTCTGTTTCCAAGTATCCCATGGAACTTTTCTACTACTTCTGCTACGGGCACACTCTGCTATATACTTTAAATATTAACTGAGCATAAATCATAGGCAAGACACATGGTGAAAATATAAGAGTTTCAGATTTTATGAGGAAGTTTTCACGTTCTGGAGTGCACAGTGCTGAATAAACAAAATGTTTGTTATTTATCAATAAAGTAAAAAATTGATTTGCAATATAAACTAAAATTAAAACTCAGTTCATTTCTCATTCTGAAAAAGATACTTTGCTGAGCATTTAAAAATTATCTTCCAGTTGTTTATTTCGAAAACCCTTCTTGAATGTTTTTAAGTTATAGAAATAAAAGAATCTAATATATCGAAACATTAGGCAAAAATCAATATTAAACATGACATATCAGTAGTTCTTTTACTTTAGTTGGAGAAATCAAATAGTCATTTGAAGTGTTAGTGTTTCTAAGAAGCTGGAATCATGTTCTATGGATGATGAGTGTGATGGGGGGAGAAATGACAGTTTGGGGGGGAAAAGTAGAATTTATACCTTTCTTTTTTTTTTTTTTAAACATCTTTATTGAAGTATAATTGCCTTACAATGGTGTGTTAGCTTCTTCTTTTTTTTTTTGTACTTTTTTTTTTTAAACATCTTTATTGAAGTATAATTGCCTTACAATGGTGTGTTAGCTTCTGCTTTATAACAAAGTGAATCAGTTATACATATACAATATGTTACCATTTCTCTTCCCTCTTGCATCTCCCTCCCTCCCACCCTCCCCATCCCACCCTTCTAGGTGGTCACAAAGCACCGAGCTGATCTCCCTGTGCTATGCGGCTGCTTCCCACTAGTTATCTATTTTGCATTTGGTAGTGGATATATGTCCATGACACTCTCTTACCCTGTCACATCTCACCCCACCCCCTCCCCATATCCTCAAGTCCATTCTCTAGTAGGTCTGTGTCTTTATTCCCGCCTTGCCACTAGGTTCTTCATGGCCTTTCTTTTTTTTTTCCTTAGATTCCGTATATATGTGTTAGCATACTGTATTTGTTTTTCTCTTTCTGACTTACTTCATTCTGTATGACAGACTCTAACTCCATCCACCTCATTACAAATACCTCCATTTCATTTCTTTTTATGGCTGAGTAATATTCCATTGTATATATGTGTCACATCTTCTTTATCCATTCATCTCTCAATGGACATTTAGGTTGCTTCCATGTCCTGGCTATTGTAAATAGAGCTGCAATGAACATTTTGGTACATGACTCTTTTTGAACTATGGTTTTCTCAGGGTATATGCCCAGTAGTGGGATTGCTGGGTCGTATGGTAGTTCTATTTGTAGTTTTTTAAGGAACCTCCATACTGTTCTCCATAGTGGCTATATCAATTTACATTCCCACCAACAGTGCAAGAGTGTTCCCTTTCCTCCACACCCTCTCCAGCATTTATTGTTTCTAGATTTTTTGATGATGGCCATTCTGACCGGTGTGAGATGATATCTCATTGTAGTTTTGATTTGCATTTCTCTAATGATTAATGATGTTGAGCATTCTTTCATGTGTCTGTAGGCCATCTGTATATCTTCTTTGGAGAAATGTCTCTTTAGGTCTTCTGCCCATTTTTGGATTGGGTTGTTCGTTTTTTTGTTATTGAGCTGCATGAGCTGCTTGTAAATCTTGGAGATTAATCCTTTGTCAGTTGCTTCATTTGCAAATATTTTCTCCCATTCTGATGGTTGTCTTTTGGTCTTGTTTATGGTTTCCTTTGCTGTGCAAAAGCTTTTAGGTTTCATTAGGTCCCATTTGTTTATTTGTGTTCTTATTTCCATTTCTCTGGGAGCTGGGTCAAAAAGAATCTTGCTGTGATGTATGTCATAGAGTGTTCTGCCTATGTTTTCCTCTAAGAGTTCGATAGTGTCTGGCCTTACACTTAGGACTTTAATCCATTTTGCGTTTATTTTTGTACATGGTGTCAGGGAGTGTTCTAATTTCATACTTTTACATGTATCTGTCCAATTTTCCCAGCACCACTTATTGAAGAGGCTGTCTTTTCTCCACTGTATATGCTTGCCTCCTTTATCAAAGATAAGGTGACCATATGTGTGTGGGTTTATCTCTGGGCTTTCTATCCTGTCCCATTGATCTATATTTCTGTTTTTGTGCCAGTACCAAACTGTCTTGATTACTGTAGCTTTGTAATATAGTCTGAAGTCAGGGAGCCTGATTCCCCCAGCTCCATTTTTCGTTCTCAAGATTGCTTTGGGGGCTTCCCTGGTGGTGCAGTGGTTGAGAATCTGCCTGCCAATGCAGGGGATACGGGTTCGAGCCCTGGTCTGGGAAGATCCCACATGCCGCGGAGCAACTAGGCCCGTGAGCCACAGTTACTGAGCCTGCGCGTCTGGAGCCTATGCTCTGCAACAAGAGAGGCCGTGGTAGTGAGAGGCCCGCGCAGCGCGATGAAGAGTGGCCCCCGCTTGCCGCAACTAGGGAAAGCCCTCGAACAGAAACGAAGGCCCAACACAGCTATAATAAAATAAATTAAAAAAAAAAAAAAAGAATGAATGAAGAAAATATAAAAAAAAAAAAAAGATTGCTTTGGCTATTCGGGGTCTTTTGTGTTTCCATACAAATTGTGAAATTTTTTGTTCTAGTTCTGTGAAAAATGCCAGTGGTAGTTTGATAGGGATTGCATTGAATCTGTAGATTGCTTTGGGTAGTAGAGTCATTTTCACAATGTTGATTCTTCCAATACAGGAACATGGTATATCTCTCCATCTATTTGCATCATCTTTAATTTTTTCATCAGTGTCTTATAATTTTCTGCATAGAGGTCTTTTGTCTCCTTAGGTAGGTTTATTCTTAGATATTTTATTCTTTTTGTTGCAGTGGTAAACGGGAGTATTTTCTTAATTTCACTTTCAGATTTTTCGTCATTAGTGTATAGAAATGCAAGAGATTTCTGTGCATTAATTTTGTATCCTGCTACTTTACCAAATTCATTGATTAGCTCTAGGAGTTTTCTGGTAGCATCTTTAGGATTCTCTATGTATAGTATCATGTCATCTGCAAATAGTGACAGCTTTACTTCTTCTTTTCCAATTTGGATTTCTTTTATTTCTTTGTCTTCTCTGATTGCTGTGGCTAACACTTCCAAAACTATGTTGAATAATAGAGGTGAGAGTGGGCAACCTTGTCTTGTTCCTGATCTTAGTGGAAATGGTTTCAGTTTTTCACCATTGAGGACAATGTTGGCTGTGGGTTTGTCATATATGGCCTTTATTATGTTGAGGAAAGTTCCCTCTATGCCTACTTTCTGCAGGGCTTTTATCATAAATGGGTGTTGAATTTTGTCGAAAGCTGTCTCTGCATCTATTGAGATGATCATATGGTTTTTCTCCTTCAATTTGTTAATATGGTGTATCACATTGATTGCTTTGTGTATACTGAAGAATCCTTGCATTCCTGGGATAAACCTCACTTGATTATGGTGTATGATCCTTTTAATGTGCTGTTGGATTCTGTTTGCTAGTATTTTGTTGAGGATTTTTGCATCTATGTTCATCAGTGATATTGGCCTGTAGTTTTCTTTCTTGTGACATCTTTGGCTGGTTTTGGTATCAGGGTGATGGTGGCCTCGTAGAATGAGTTTGGGAGTGTTCCTCCCTCTGCAATATTTTGGAAGAGTTTGGGAAGGATAGGTGTTAGCTCTTCTCTAAATGTTTGATAGAATTCACCTGTGAAGCCATCTGGTCCTGGGCTTTTGTTTGTTGGAAGGTTTTTAATCACAGTTTCAATTTCAGTGCTTGTGATTGGTCTGTTCATATTTTCTATTTCTTCCTGGTTCAGTCTCGGCAGTTTGTGCATTTCTAAGAATCTGTCCATTTCTTCCAGGTTGTCCATTTTATTGGCATAGAGTTGCTTGTAGTAATCTCTCATGATCTTTTGTATTTCTGCAGTGTCAGTGGTTACTTCTCCTTTTTCATTTCTAATTCTATTGATTTGAGTCTTCTCTCTTTTTCTCTTGATGAGTCTGGCTAATGGTTTATCAATTTTGTTTATCTTCTCAAAGAACCAGCTTTTAGTTTCATTGATCTTTGCTATTGTTTCCTTCATTTCTTTTTCATTTATTTCTGACCTGATCTTTATGATTCCTTTCCTTCTGCTAACTTTGGGGTTTTTTTGTTCTTCTTTCTCTAATTACTTTAGGTGCAAGGTTAGGTTGTTTATTCGAGATGTTTCCTGTTTCTTGAGGTAGGCTTGTATTGCTATAAACTTCCCTCTTAGCACTGCTTTTGCTGCATCCCATAGGTTTTGGGTCGTCGTATCTCCATTGTCATTTGTTTCTAGGTATTTTTTGATTTCCCCTTTGATTTCTTCAGTGATCACTTCATTATTAAGTAGTATATTGTGTAGCCTCCATGTGTTTGTATTTTTTACAGACCTTTTCCTGTAATTGATATCTAGTCTCATAGCATTGTTGTCGGAAAAGATACTTGATACAATTTCAATTTTCTTAAATTTACCAAGGCTTGATTTGTGACCCAAGATATGATCTATCCTGGAGAATATTCCATGAGCACTTGAGAAAAATGTGTATTCTGGTGTTTTGGGGTGGAATGTCCTATAAATATCAATTAAGTCCATCTTGTTTAATGTATCATTTAAAGCTTGTGTTTCCTTATTTATTTTCATTTTGGATGATCTGTCCGTTGGTGAAAGTGGGGTGTTAAAGTCCCCTACTATGATCGTGTTACTGTCGATTTCCCCTTTTTTGGCTGTTATTATTTGCCTTATGTACTGAGGTGCTCCTATGTTGGGTGCATAAATATTTACAATTGTTATATCTTCTTCTTGGATCGATCCCTTGATCATTATATAGTGTCCCTCTTTGTCTCTTGTAATAGTCTTTATTTTAAAGTCTATTTTGTCTGATATGAGAATTGCTACTCCAGCTTTCTTTTGATTTCCATTTGCATGGAATATCTTTTTCCATCCCCTCACTTTCAGTCTGTATGTGTCTCTAGGTCTGAAGTGGGTCTCTTGTAGACAGCATATATATGGGTCTTGTTTTTGTTTCCATTCAGCCAGCCTGTGTCTTTTGGTGGGAGCATTTAGTCCATTTACATTCAAGTTAATTATCGATATGTATGTTCCTATTTCCATTTTCTTAAATGTTTTGGGTTTGTTATTGTAGGTGTTTTCCTTCTCTTGTGTTTCTTGCCTAGAGAAGTTCCTTTAGCATTTGTTGTAAAGCTGGTTTGGTGGTGCTGAACTCTCTCAGCTTTTGCTTGTCTGTAAAGGTTTTAATTTCTCCATCACATCTGAATGAGATCCTTGCTGGGTAGAGTAATCTTGGTTGTAGGTTTTTCTCCTTCATCACTCTAAGTCTATCCTGCCACTCCCTTCTGGCTTGCAGAGTTTCTGCTGAAAGTTCAGCTGTTAACCTTATGGGGATTCCCTTGTGTGTTATTTGTTGTTTTTCCCTTGCTGCCTTTAATATGTTTTCCTTATATTTAATTTTTGACAGTTTGATTAATATGTGTCTTGGTGTGTTTCTCCTTGGGTTTATCCTGTATGGGACTCTCTGTGCTTCCAGGACTTGATTAACTATTTCCTTTCCCATATTAGGGAAGTTTTCAACTATAATCTCTTCAAATATTTTCTCAGTCCCTTTCTTTTTCTCTTCTTCTTCTGGGACCCCTATAATTCGAATGTTGGTGCGTTTAATATTGTCCCAGCAGTCTCTGAGACTGTCCTCAGTTCTTTTCATTCTTTTTTCTTTATCCTGCTCTGCAGTAGTTATTTCCACCATTTTATCTTCCAGGTCACTTATCCTTTCTTCTGCCTCAGTTATTCTGCTATTGATCCCATCTAGAGTATTTTTGATTTCATTTATTGTGTTTTTCATCGTTGCTTGGTTCCTCTTTAGTTCTTCTATGTCCTTGTTAAATGTTTCTTGCATTTTGTCTATTCTATTTCCAAGATTTTGGATCATCCTTTCTATCATTATTCTGAATTCTTTTTCAGGTAGACTACCTATTTCTTCTTCATTTGTTAGGTCTCGTGTGTTTTGACCCTGCTCCTTCATCTGCTGTGTGTTTTTCTGTCGTCTCATTTTGCTTATCTTACTGTGTTTGGGGTCTCCTTTTCACAGGCTGCAGGTTCGTAGTTCCTGTTGTTTTTGGTATCTGTCCCCAGTGGCTAAGGTTGGTTCAGTGGGTTGTGTAGGCTTCCTGGTGGAGGGAACTAGTGCCTGAGTTCTGGTGGATGAGGCTAGATCTTTTCTCTCTGGTGGGCACGTCCACGTCTGGTGGTGTATTTTGGGGTGTCTGTGGCCTTATTATGATTTTAGGCAGCCTCTCTGCTAATGGATGGGGCTGTGTTCCTGTCTTGCTAGTCGTTTGGCATACAGTGTCCAGCACTATAGTTTGCTGGTCGTTGAGTGAAGCTGGGTCTTGATGTTGAGATGGAGATCTCTGAGAGATTTTTGCCTTTTGGTATTACGTGGAGCTGGGAGGTCTCTTGTGGACCAGTGTCCTGAAGTTGACTCTCCCACCTCAGAGGCATGGCCCTGATGCCTGGCTGGAGCACCAAGAGCCTTTCTTCCACACGGCTCAGAGTAAAAGGGAGAAAGAATAGAAAGAAAGAAAGAAAGAAAGAGGCTATAATATATTGAAGTAAAATAAAGCTATTATAAAGCAAAGCTATACAGATAAAATCTCCCCCAGAAGCATATACACTCACAAAAAAAGGAAAGGGGGAAAAATTAATATATCCTGCTCCCAAAGTCCACCTCCTGAATTTGGGATGATTCGTTGTCTATTCAGGTATTCAACAGATGCAGGCACATCAGGTTGTTTGTGTAGTTTTAATCCGCTGCTTCTGAGGCTGCTGGGAGAGATTTCCCTTTCTCTTCTTTGTTCGCACAGATCTCGGGGTTCAGCTTTGGATTTGGACCTGCCTCTGTGTGTAGGTCACCTGAGGGCGTCTGTTCCCCGCCCAGACAGGACGGGGTTAAAGGAGCAGCTGATGCGGGGGCTCTGGCTCACTCAGACCTGGGGAGGGATGGGTACAGAGGAGGCCGGGTGAGCCTGCGGCGGCAGAGGCATCGTGACGTTGCCGCAGCCCGAGACGCGCCATGCGTTCTCCCAGGAAAGTTGTCCCCGGATCACGGGACCCTGGCAGTGGTGGGCTGCACAGGCTACTGGGAGGGGCGGTATGGAGAGTGACCTGTGCTCGCACACAGGCTTTTTGGTGGTGGCAGCAGCAGCCTTAGCATCTCACACCTGTCTCTGGGGCCCGCGCTGATCGCCGCGGCTCGCACCCGTCTCTGGAGTTCATTTAGGCGGTGCTCTGAATACCCTCCCCTCGTGCACAAGGAAACAAAGAGGGAAGAAAAAGTCTCTTGCCTCTTCAGCAGCTGAAGACCTTTTCCCGGACTCCCTCTCGGCTAGCTGTGGTGCACTAACCTCTTCAGGCTGTGTTCATGCCGCCAACTCCAGTCCTCTCCCTGCAATCCGACCAAAGCCCGAGCTTCAGCTCCCAGCCCCGCCCGCCCCGGCAGGTGATCAGACAAGCCTCTTGGGCTGGTGAGTGCTGCTCGGCGCCGAGCCTCTGTGCAGGAGTCTCTCCGCTTTGCCCTCCGCACCCCTGTGGCTGTGCTCTCCTCCATGGCTCTGAAGCTTCCCCCCTCTGCCACCCGCAGTCTCTGCCTGCGAAGGGGCTTCCTAGTGCGTGGAAATCTTTCCTCCTTCACGGCTCCCTCCCACTGGTGCAGGTCCTGTCCCTATTCTTTTGTCTCTGTTATTTCTTTTTTCTTTTGCCCTACCCAAGTACGGGGGGAGTTTCTTGCCTTTTGGGAGGTCTGACGTTTCCTGCCAGCGTTCAGTGGGTGTTCTGTGGGAGCAGTTCCAGGTGTAGATGTATTTCTACTGTATCTGTGGGAAGGAAGGTGATCTCTGCCTCTTACTCTTCCGCCATCTTCTCTCCTCCCCCTATACCTTTCTAATATAAGGGAGAAATCTATTTGAGGAATAGTCGGTTAAGAAAGACATTTTTTTTTTTCAAAAGGCAAAGTGAAACCCTTTTGCTTCCCTCCTTCCTGCACAATACTCAGGGCTCACCTCTGAGGCAGAGGAGAGGGCATGTGAAGGGAAGCGGTCACCAGGCATTTTGCAGAGCGCAGGCGCAGAAGGGTGAGGGACAGCGGCCTTGCCTTGTCCCCCCGTGCTGCCCTCAGCTGGGCTGTGGCTGGAAATGAGACCCGAGTTCCGTTCCCTGTGTGTGGTTGTAAAGTTGCCACCTTAAGTTATTATAGCCCGCGACTGAGGGGGTTTCGAGATTTGGATTTCTGTCCTAACCCAAATGAAGTGTCAGATCGCATGTGCTATGGAAACAGATCGTTAAAGGATGTAGAAGACAAGAAGAGGCTTAGACAAGAAAAGGACATTTCTGTTTGCTAATGACATATTTTACTAAAACCTTAGAAATTAAAATTATTTAACGTATGACCATATTATATGTGCAGCTGTGTTTTATTTGTAGTTTGCTATATTTATTTATGCTTACATTAGCATTTTTATCTCGGGAACATGACAAAATTTAAATGTATGTAATTGCTCATGGTACATTATGAAATGTGCCAAAAAATTGCTTCCAAAATTTCCCCCAGCATTCATTTATTCCACATGAGAAGGTCATGTAACTTCTCCTCCTCCCCAGAGGTGGGCAGGAGCACAGCATTGGTCAGGGGTCTGCCCTAGAGCCGACAGCAGTGCCTGGTACAGAGCAAGCACTTCCTGTTTGTGAAAGGAATGAATAAAGTAACAGGGTGCGAAAAAAACCACAGTTACAGAAAGATAGAGAAGATGAAAAGGCAGAGGGCTATGTACCAGATGAAGGAACAAGAAAAAACCCCAGAAAAACAACTAAATGAAGTGGAGATAGGCAACCTTCCAGAAAAAGAATTCAGAATAATGATAGTGAAGATGATCCAGGACCTCAGAATAAGAATGGAGGCAAAGATTGAGAAGATGCAAGAAATGATTAACAAAGACCTAGAAGAATTAAAGAACAAACAAACAGAGATGACCAATACAATAACTGAAATGAAAACTACACTAGAAGGAATCAATAGCAGAATAACTGAGGCAGAAGAACGGATAAGTGACCTGGAAGACAGAACGGTGGAATTCACTGCTGCGGAACAGAATAAAGAAAAAAGAATGAAAAGAAATGAAGACAGCCTAAGAGACCTCTGGGAGAACATTAAACGCAACAACATTCACATTATAGGGGTCCCAGAAGGAGAAGAGAGAGAGAAAGGACCAGAGAAAATATTTGAAGAGATTATAGTCGAAAACTTCCCTAACATGGGAAAGGAAATAGCCACCCAAGTCCAGGAAGCGCAGAGAGTCCCATACAGAATAAACCCAAGGAGAAACACGCCGAGACACATAGTAATCAAAGTGGCAAAAATTAAAGACAAAGAAAAATTATTGAAAGCAGCAAGGGAAAAATGACAAATAACATACAAGGGAACTCCCATAAGGTTAACAGCTGATTTCTCAGCAGAAACTCTGCAAGCCAGAAGGGAGTGGCATGATATACTTAAAGTGATGAAAGGGAAGAACCTACAACCAAGATTACTCTACCTGGCAAGGATCTCATTTAGATTTGATGGAGAAATCAAAAGCTTTACAGACAAGCAAAAGCTAAGAGAATTCAGCACCACCAAACCAGCTCTACAACAAATGCTAAAGGAACTTCTCTAAGTGGGAAACACAAGAGAAGAAAAGGACCTACAAAAACAAACCCAAAACAATTAAGAAAATGGTCATAGGAACATACATATCGATAATTACCTTAAACGTGAATGGATTAAATGCCCCAACCAAAAGACATAGACTGGCTGAATGGATACAAAAACAAGACCCATATATATGCTGTCTACAAGAGACCCACTTTAGACCTAGGGACACATAGAGACTGAAAGTGAGGGGATGGAAAAAGATATTCCATGCAAATGGAAATCAAAAGAAAGCTGGAGTAGCAATACTCATATCAGATAAAATAGACTTTAAAATAAAGAGTGTTACAAGAGACAAGGAAGGACACTACATAATGATCCAGGGATCAATCCAAGAAGAAGATATAACAATTATAAATATATATGCACCCAACATAGGAGCACCTCAATACATAAGGCAACTGCTAACAGCTATAAAAGAGGAAATCGACAGTAACACAATAATAGTGGGGGACTTTAACACTTCACTTACACCAATGGACAGATCATCCAAAATGAAAATAAATAAGGAAACAGAAGCTTTAAATGACACAATAGACCAGATAGATTTAATTGATATATATAGGACATTCCATCCAAAAACAGCAGATTACACGTTCTTCTCAAGTGCGCACGGAACATTCTCCAGGATAGATCACATCTTGGGTCACAAATCAAGCCTCAGTAAATTTAAGAAAATGGAAATCATATCCAGCATCTTTTCTGACCACAACGCTATGAGATTAGAAATGAATTACAGGGAAAAAAACGTAAAAAAGACAAACACATGGAGGCTAAACAATACGTTACTAAATAACCAAGAGATCACTGAAGAAATCAAAGAGGAAATAAAAAAATACCTAGAGACAAATGACAATGAAAACACGATGACCCAAAACCTATGGGATGCAGCAAAAGCGGTTCTACGAGGGAAGTTTATAGCTATACAAGCCTACCTAAAGAAACAAGAAAAATCTCAAGTAAACAATCTAACCTTACACCTAAAGAAACTAGAGAAAGAAGAACAAACAAAACCCAAAGTTAGCAGAAGGAAAGAAATCATAAAGATCAGAGCGGAAATAAATGAAATAGAAACAAAGAAAACAATAGCAAAGATCAATAAAACTAAAAGTTGGTTCTTTGAGAAGATAAACAAAATTGATAAGCCATTAGCCAGACTCATCAAGAAAAAGAGGGAGAGGACTCAAATCAATAAAATTAGAAATGAAAAAGGAGAAGTTACAACAGACACTGCAGAAATACAAAGCATCCTAAGAGACTACTACAAGCAACTTTATGCCAATAAAATGGACAACCTGGAAGAAATGGACAAATTCTTAGAAAGGTATAACCTTCCAAGACTGAATCAGGAAGAAACAGAAAATATGAACAGACCAATCACAAGTAATGAAATTGAAACTGTGATTAAAAATCTTCCAACAAACAAAAGTCCAGGACCAGATGGCTTCACAGGTGAATTCTATCAAACATTTAGAGAAGAGCTAACACCTATCCTTCTCAAACTCTTCCAAAAAATTGCAGAGGAAGGAACACTCCCAAACTCATTCTATGAGGCCACCATCACCCTGATACCAAAACCAGACAAAGACACTACAAAAAAAGAAAATTACAGACCAATATCAGTGATGAATATAGATGCAAAAATCCTCAACAAAATACTAGCAAACAGAATCCAACAACACATTAAAAGGATCATACACCACGATCAAGTGGGATTTATCCCAGGGATGCAAGGATTCTTCAATATACGCAAATCAATCAATGTGATACACCATATTAACAAATTGAAGAATAAAAACCATATGATCATCTCAATAGATGCAGAAAAAGCTTTTGACAAAATTCAACACCCATTTCTGATAAAAACTCTCCAGAAAGTGGGCATAGAGGGAACCTACCTCAACATAATAAAGGCCATATATGACAAACCCACAGCAAACATCATTCTCAATGGTGAAAAACTGAAAGCATTTCCTCTAAGATCAGGAACGAGACAAGGATGTCCACTCTCACCACTATTATTCAACATAGTTCTGGAAGTCCTAGCCACGGCAATCAGAGAAGAAAAAGAAATAAAAGGAATACAAATTGGAAAAGAAGAAGTAAAACTGTCACTGTTTGCGGACGACATGATACTATACATAGAGAATCCTAAAACTGCCACCAGAAAACTGCTAGAGCTAATTAATGAATATGGTAAAGTTGCAGGATACAAAATTAATGCACAGAAATCTCTTGCATTCCTATACACTAATGATGAAAAATCTGAAAGAGAAATTATGGAAACACTCCCATTTACCATTGCAACAAAAAGAATAAAATACCTAGGAATAAACCTACCTAGGGAGACAAAAGACCTGTATGCAAAAAACTATAAGACACTGATGAAAGAAATTAAAGATGTTACCAACAGATGGAGAGATATACCATGTTCTTGGATTGGAAGAATCAATATTGTGAAAATGAGTATACTACCCAAAGCAATCTACAGATTCAATGCAATCCCTATCAAATTACCAATGGCATTTTTTACGGAGCTAGAACAAATCATCTTAAAATTTGTATGGAGACAAAAAAGACCCCGAATAGCCAAAGCAGTCTTGAGGCAAAAAAATGGAGCTGGAGGAATCAGACTCCCTGACTTCAGACTATACTACAAAGCTACAGTAATCAAGACAATATGGTACTGGCACAAAAACAGAAACATAGATCAATGGAACAAGATAGAAAGCCCAGAGATTAACCCACGCACCTATGGTCAACTAATCTATGACAAAGGAGGCAAAGATATACAATGGAGAAAAGACAGTCTCTTCAATAAGTGGTGCTGGGAAAACTGGACAGCTACATGTAAAAGAATGAAATTAGAATACTCACTAACACCATACACAAAAATAAACTCAAAATGGAATAGAGACCTAAATATAAGACTGGACACTATAAAACTCTTAGAGGAAAACATAGGAAGAACACTCTTTGACATAAATCACAGCAAGATCTTTTTTGATCCACCTCCTAGAGTAATGGAAATAAAAACAAAAATAAACAAGTGGGACCTAATGAAACTTCAAAGCTTTTGCACAGCAAAGGAAACCATAAACAAGACGAAAAGACAACCCTCAGAATGGGAGAAAATATTTGCAAATGAATCAACAGACAAAGGATTAATCTCCAAAATATATAAACAGCTCATTCAGCTCAATATCAAGGAAACAAACACCCCAATCCAAAAATGGGCAGAAGACCTAAATAGACATTTCTCCAAAGAAGACATACAGACGGCCACGAAGCACATGAAAAGATGCTCTACATCACTAATTATTAGAGAAATGCAAATCAAAACTACAATGAGGTATCACCTCACTCCTGTTAGAATGGGTATCATCAGAAAATCTACAAACAACAAATGCTGGAGAGGGTGTGGAGAAAAGGGAACCCTCTTGCACTGTTGGTGGGAATGTAAATTGATACAGCCACTATGGAGAACAATATGGAGGTTCCTTAAAAAACTAAAAATAGAATTACCATATGACCCAGCAATCCCACTACTGGGCATATACCCAGAGAAAACCGTAATTCAAAAAGACACATGCACCCGAATGTTCATTGCAGCACTATTTACAATAGCCAGGTCATGGAAGCAACCTAAATGCCCATCAACAGACGAATGGATAAAGAAGATGTGGTACATATATACAATGGAATATTACTCAGCCATAAAAAGGAACGAAATTGAGTCATTTGTTGAGACGTGGATGGATCTAGAGACTGTCATACAGAGTGAAGTAAGTCAGAAAGAGAAAAACAAATATCGTATATTAATGCATGTATGTGGAACCTAGAAAAATGGTACAGATGAGCCAGTTTGCAGGGCAGAAGTTGAGACACAGATGTAGAGAATGGACATATGGACACCAAGGGGGGAAAACTGCGGTGAGGTTGGGATGGGGGTGTGCTGAATTGAGCGATTGGGATTGACATGTATACACTGATGTGTATAAAATTGATGCCTAATAAGAACCTGCAGTATAAAAAAACAAACAAAACAACTAATACTAAACTTTCATTGGGTTATTTGTATGGAAATATGTTAATATAAATGTTTCAGACATTACATGAAATTTCTAAAAATCTTATATTTGTATTTGTATGGAAATATGTATGGAAATATGTTAATATAAATGTTTCAGACATTACATGAAATTTCTAAAAATCTTATATTTGTATTAGTATGGAAATATGTATGGAAATATGTTAATATAAATGTTTCAGACATTACATGAAATTTCTAAAAATCTTATATGTTCTGCTTTAATGTTATAAGTCATAATCCTAGTTATTACTTTAAAATGTATATCTCAGAAATAACTAATTTTCTTGTCAACTGCATTATTATGAACTTTCATCAAATCTTTAACCATGGTCATTTTTAAGTCTTTTGTCATTTACAGACAGTTCTGGGTGTACTCTGATGATTTTGCAAATATGTTCCTATAAAAGGGTTTCATCTTCAAGAAATTCATGGAAAAGACTCTGACAAGTACAGGTTTCTGGTAACTGACTGTACTGCTGAACTGAATGAATAAGCATTTTCAGAACTCTAATGAAAAACTGATGAACTCATAAAAGTGCTAACAAAATATCAAGATGAAAAAAAAAAAGAATTACATGGGACTGAGTGAACTTATGAGGATGAGTATAATTTTTGTGACTTTCTGTCTGAATTTAAAAAAAAAAAATCCCACAAGGACTCAGAGGCAAAGAATATACAAATCAATTTTCACTGCAAAGTAAAGGAGCTGTTACAGTGGAAGATTACTGGACTGAATGTCAATATTATGACATAGTATGAGTGTGTTTCATGTTTGGTAATTGCAATCATTGTTGCTTTTGTTGTGGTCATCCATGTAAAAAAATAAAAAATTAAAAAAATAAAAAAATAAAAAAAAAATAAAGTAACAGGGTGCTTTTAGGTATTGCTAAGGAGAAAGTCTCAAACTAGGCGGCCCTAACTGATATTTAAGGGAACTATGCTGGTGTACAGAGTGGGTATAATGGATGAGCATGAATCCCTTTTCTGTGGTCTGGACAAGGATTATTCAAGTTTAGCTCTTTTGTGCTTAGATGGCCCAGAGTGTGAAGGACATGGGCTTCAGGGTAACAAAGTCCTGCCCACTAATGGTGTGATTTTGGTAAAATTTTTTAATCTTGCTGGGCTACATGTTTTTAATTCAAAAATAGGGAAGGAACTTCAGTGGCACCAGGACTGTCCCAGACTGGCAGCTGATAATCAACACAGCAAGAAATGGCTAAACCGTCATCTTATCTTTAGGTTGTGTTGGAGTCTGATGTCACTATTGGAGCAGTCCTGGGACTGCCTTATTATCAAGAGATCCAGTAACCTGGCTTCACTTTTCCTCCACATGAGCTCTCAACACTCCCCACGAAAAGCTTTCTCTGACTTGACTGATTCCCTCCACAAACCCACAATCCTAGTCTGTGCCCACTTCCACGCCCTGCTCAGGCTACTTCTCTAGCTCTAATGCTCTCCCCCTCACTATCTGATGGTTAATTTATGTGAACAACTTGACTGGCCACGGGGTGCCCAGATTCAACATTATTTCTGGTTGTGTCTGTGAGGGTATTTCTGGATGAGATTAACGTTTGAATCAGTGAACTCAGTAAAGTAGGTTGCCTTCCCCAATGTGGATGGGCATCATTCAATACGTTGGGGGTCTGAGTAGAACAAAAAGGTAGAGGAAGGAGGAATTTGCCCCTTTTTTTCCTGCCTTATTGCTTGAGCTGGGATATCTCATATCTTTTCTGGCTTTGAGACTAGCATTTACACCATCAGCTACTCTGGTTCTCAGACCTTTGGATTCTGACTGATTATACCATCACCTCTCCTGGGGCTCCACTTGGAGCCAGATCATTGGACTTCTCAGCCTTCATAAATGTGAACCAGTTCCTCATAATGAACTTCCTTTTGATAGGCACAGAGTAAAGGGACAAGGGTAATTAAAGAGTAATTAAATAGTTAATCCCACTAGAGGATCGTAAGTAAAAAAATAAAAGTATGGGAGACCCCTGTAAGTTAATGATTACTCAAGAAAGCAGGTTTGCTTAACTACAAACCCAAGCAAGCTTGTTTAGTAACAAAATGATGCAATAGAAGTATGAGACATGCCCCCAAAACAATAAAACAATGGTGACATGAGACCTACATCCTGCCCAATGAGCTCAATAAGTTAATGACCCCTAGGACATGCTCTCTGCACACATAAAAAAACAATAATTTATGAAAGGTGACATTTCAAAGTGAAAGACCGTCACTGTACTGAGACCTGAAATAATTTTTCCATAGTGCCATGACAGTCCTGGCTTGACCACATAGGGACAAGAAAACTCCCCCACCTGACATGGAGGAGGAACTGATGACGGAAGTGTGGCATCTACTCAAGAATGAGGAAGAAGGTGGTCTTTTCCACCCCACCCCCTTTTCCTTTGATTATAAAACTGTAGCCCAGTTCTTGGGGTGTGGCACTCTTCCACTCGCCCACTTGTAAGCTTCACAAGTGTCCTATTCTAATAAATCACTTCTTATCGATCACTTTGCATCTTGCTGAATTCTTTCTGTTCTGAGATGTAAAGAACTGGAGCTCCTCGGACCCCCCCTGAAATGTCACCTAGTGGTTTCTGCTGGTGACCATGAAGGGACCGTGGTAAGATAAGAAGGTCTGGGGTCGGGTCCTAGAGGGGTCATGGGACACCAGGAGCCAGAAATATTGGGGAGGACGCTCTGCCAATGACTAACCATTTTAGACAGGCTGATCAAACCTGAATGCTTTGGGGCTCTGATCAGGTACCTAGGTACAGGCCAGAGGAACAACGATGTGGATGTCTAAGGACAGGGAAGGGGCTTCCCTGGCGGTGCAGTGGTTGAGAATCTGCCTGCCAATGCAGGGGACACAGGTTCGAGCCCTGGTTTGGGAAGATCCCACATGCTGCGGAGCAACTAGGCCCATGAGCCACAACTACTGAGCCTGCACATCTGGAGCTTGTGCTCCACAACAAGAGAGGCCGAGACAGTGAGAGGCCCGTGCACTGTGATGAAGAGTGGCCCCTGCTCGCCGCAACTAGAGAAAGCCCTCACACAGAAACGAAGACCCAACACAGCCAAAAATAAATATAAATAAATAAATAAATAAAAATTAAAAAATAAAAGGTATACATAAAGACAGGGAATCGGAGAAACAGTGGCAATCAGCATGGGTTGCCATAGAAAGGAGGTATGGATGTTTAGAGACATGAAAGGAATCTTATTGCTGGTGCAGGTGACAAGGGAAATGGTATGTAAAAAGGAAGACATGTTACTGTTTGGGTTGCTTCTGACAGGATTTGGCAATCTATACTCTTCTTAATTCTGAGACTTTTCTTCTACATTCTATGTCTATCCCTGTTAAAACCCAACTCTATAAACTTAACTACACCAACTGTTATTTATAAACTGATAAGTTTTGCATTGCAATTCCTGTTTTATGAATAAGTTTTAAAATGAAACAACGAGATCTCAGTCTGAATATGTCATGTATTTTTGTCTTTAGATAGTATTGCTGAGGTTAATTTGTTTATGAGCTCAATTTAATTGGCTTAAAAAAAAGTAAGTGCTTACAAATTAAGCATTTCTAAATATAAGAGAAACTAAGCTAAATGGATTTCAGGTTCATGTGATTTGAGAAATATTTAATATTAAATTAATAGCTGGAATTAAAGTTGAAGTTTGTTGTTTGTTTGTTAATTAATACAAACATGTCTTTAGAGTCATCAGCATTAAGTATAATACTTTACTGTACCTGAGTTTACTAACAGTCAGTAAGTTCATATTATATTTGTTGTAAAATTTGTCAGCAAGAAAATTATCCCCTCATTGTCAGACTTCTGCCATCTTGATGTCCTTGTAACATGGCAACAGCCTGCTCCTAAATGAGAGAAATTAAAATGGGTAAACAGTAGCTGTAAATTAAACAGTCAGGGCTATGGGAAATCTAGGATGGCCATTTGGCTCTTCCTGGCTCCCTGGCAAACCCCATTTTTTATTTCATGAGTTATAGCTTTCCTTGGCTGTAAAGCTAATGCCATACAATGAAAGAAGAATGGTTAAAAAACGTGTTTTTTCACTTGGGGTATACTTTCTATAATTTTTAGTAATCAAGGCACCAACTTTATTGGACAAATTATACAAGTCTATGTGATCAATTAATCAGACTTATTTTATAAACAAATTAATCTTAATTTGGCTATATTTGGTAAAAACAAGGGTGATTTTAGAAAAAATATCATGTTTCAACAGATACGAAATTTTAGTTTTGCTACTTGAGGTCCATACCTACTGTCTAAAACTCACTTTTCAAATAGCTCTTTGTTCTATGTTAAATAATTGTAAAGAATAATTGAGTTATTAAGAAGGCATTCTAAGCTTCTTTCTGAAGCTGATTACTGTAATCTATCTTTGGATGAAGATTAGATGCCCATAATCTATAACCAAGGGATTATACATACTAGACAAAAATTGTTTAAAGGATTGTGTCCAACCTAGATAAAAGACCTCTTATCAGGTATTCTTAAGTACATCATGCCCAAGAAAACTGAAGGGAATCAACTTCCAAGACTTAAGGTACTTTTCCCTTAATTACTAGAAGTGCCAGTGGAGTACTTCCTGAGCCCTAATGTCAGTCTTCCCCTCCCTCTGACCCTTACAAGTGCTGACCCTTTATTTCAATTTGTAGCCAGACCAGTTCTTGCTCATTGTCAACAGCACTGGGGACCCCTTCTGTACTATTCCTTTGTGACAGTTTCTTGGGCACTAACACCTGATTGGAACGGATAACATCTAAAGTTGTAAGTACAAATCTTGATTAAATTGCATGGTGGATTTTGGCATGGGAACAAAACTTTTGGATAGCTAACTATTGCTCCAGTGGAAGCCACTGTATCCATGGAAATGACTGCTCCAACAAGGGCTGTCTCACAGGCAGGAGCGATTTCTCCAGCCAAGGCTATTATCCCAGGCAGAAACATGCCCAAGGGTTAAGAGAGACTCCACTATATTCAGGAGCTCCTTTGTACCCCAAGCTACCCATGGGGCCCATTTCCAGCCTAGCTAGCACCCACAGTGGTGTAAGCTACCAATCAACTGTCCCTATGGTTCTGCCTCCAAGAAAAATTTCTGATAGAAATCAAGGAACAATAAGAGTTCATGTGTTTTTTTCGATGTCAGACCTAAGTCTGGCAGAGGATAAGTTGGGAAGTTTTCTGAGGACCTGGAACTTTTCACAATGGAGTTTACCCAATTGATGAGATCTTTTGATCTCACCTTGGCGAATTTACAGATCTTATCCCACTGCTGTCCCCCTGAGAAAAAGCAGCACGTAATACTGGCAGTCAGAGTCCATGCTGACCAAGTGGCAGCCCAAGCCCAAGAGGGTCATGCAGTACACCGGGTGGGGAGCAATGCTGTCCCCAAGGCAGATCCACAATGGAATCACCAGATAAATTTTACTAATAGGGATGTTTGGGACCATATGATTAGTTGTTTTATAAAAGATATGAAAAAAGCTTACAGTGAAACCCATCAATTATAAAAACGTGAAAAAAATCCAACAGGGACCAGAAGAAAATCCTGCAGTTTTTAAAGAGATTAGTGGAAGCTTTTAAAAGTACACAAATATGGATCCCTCCTCCCCTGAAGGACAGGCCCTTTTGGCTATGCATTTCATAGCTCAGTTTGTCCCATACATCAGGCGCAAAATTCAAAAAGCAACTGCTGGTCCTCAAACTCCTATGAATGATTTACTCCAATTGGCTTATTTGGTTTTCAATAATAGGGATATGGCCGTAAAGGCTAAACACCCCCAGAGAGATAAACAAAAGGCTCAAATGATTGCAGTGGCAATGTCTGCTCAAAGATCACCAAAAGCAAGGTCGGCCTTTCCGGGCCAATTCGGCCCTGGCAGACTACTGAGCCCACAGGTCACCAGGCAAAACCAGTGTACCCTATGTGGACAAAAGAGACACTGGAGGAAAGATTGTGATCTATGTGCCTTTTGCAAACAGCAAGGGCATTGGAAGGAGGAATGCCCCAGATGTCAACAAGCAATGGGGACCCCTCAGCCATTGATGGTTTTACAATCAGAAGACTGAGGGAGCCCGAGGCCAAAAGTGGCTCTGCCTAGAGATGCCATCTACATAACTAGTGCTGAGCCTCAGGTGGTCACTGAAGTGGTGGACCACTTAGTAGAATTTCTTGTAGACACTGGTGCAAGCTTCTCGGTCCTAACCCAAAAGGTTGGAAGACTTAACAACCATAAAAAAAATATTTAATGGGAGTGTCAGGAAAGAGACAGGGGCACACTTTCCTGGGACCCCTTTTGTGCAACATCAATGGCCAATTGTTTACATTGCTTTCTGTTTGTGCCTGATTGGCCTAATTTTTTAATGAAAGGGACTTGTTGTTAACTAAATTAGAGGTCACTCTGTCTCTTGAGGGACAAAGAAGCCAACCTTATCACCAAAAGATATTAACAAAAATTAAAGAAAAACAGATTAATTCTATAAACTGAGATAAAAGACTCAGTAGACCAAATAATTCTATAAACTGAGATAAAAGACTCAGTAGACCCCAAAGTATGAAACATTGGGATTCTGGGCCTAGCAAAAAACAAACATATTAAGGTCATATTTGGAAATTGTTTTGGAGAAATGGTTTGGATCTCCAAAATCATGGTTATAATCTCTTTTAATGACTTTTTCTAATGCTTATTGCTGTATTTCTTTTAATTTATATCTTTTTATAGACTCATCCTCTGATGCTTAACATCCAAGAGTGCTGAAAGGATGATGCTAAGGAAAGTGACATTTGTTTATGGTTCTCCCAACAGAGAAGGGACAGTCAGCCAGATATTTTATTCCTTCCTCAGGCAGGCCTACGTCCCATCTCAGCAGGAAGAAGTTAGTGATCGGTCATCACCCCCTAGCTTCCTTTTAAGCATAAAAAGGTAAACACCTGGAAGGGGGAGTGATAGGGACAGAGTAAAGGAACAAAGTAGGTAATTAAATAGTTAATCCCACTAGGAGATTATCAGTAAAAAAAAAAAAAAACAAAGTATGGGAGACCCCTGTAAGGTAATGATCGCTCAAGAAAGTAGATTTGCTTAACTACAAAACCAAGCAGGCTTGCTTAGCAACAAAACCATGCAATAGAAGCATGAGACATGCCCCAAAACAATGAAACAATGGTGACATGAGACCTACATCCTGCCCAATAAGCTCAGTAAGTTAATGACCTAGGACATGCTCTCTGCACACATAAAAAATAATAATTTATGGAAAGGTGATATTTCAAAGTGAAAGACCATCATTGTACTGAGACCTGAAATAATTTTTCCATAGTGCCATGACAGTCCTGGTTTGACCATGTAGGGACAAGAAAACTCCCCCACCTGATGTGGAGGAGGAACTGATGATGGAAGCATGACATATACTCAAGAATGAGGAAGAAGTGGTCACTTCTCCCTCCCCTCTTTTCCTTTGATTATAAAACTGTAGCCCAGTTGTCGGGGTGCAGCATCCTCTCGCCTGCCCACTTGTAAGCCTCACAAGCATCCTATACTAATAAGTCACTTCTTATCTATCACTTTGCCTCTGGCTGAATTCTTTCTGTGCTGAGACATAAAGAACTGGAGCTCCTCGGAGACCCCCTGAAATGCCACCTAGCATTTTCACTTTTATATACATAATATATATAATAATTATATATAATTATATATTTATTAAATTTATATATATATATATATATATATAAAGTCAGGATTTCCCAGAGAATATATATGTATATGTGTGTGTGTGTTTCTCCTACTGATTCTGGTCTATGCAGAACACTGATTAATACACTATCTTTAATACCCACCTCATCCATGAAGCGCCTCTAGCTACGTGTTTCACATGGATCTCTTCCGACTCTGACTTCCTATGTAGCCTTTCCTTTTTCCTGGCCCTTAGCCTTCTGCTCTTTTTTATTGTTCTCTAATTATTTACTCTTTGGGTGCAAGAACAATGACTAACATTTAGCACAGTGTCTGGCATATAGTAGGTGCTTAATAGATGAATATCTGAATTGAATACCTTGAATATATTAGGGATTTCCTCTCTCAGTACCAAGAATTGTTCAGGTCCTTCAGCAGGTAGTCAGCTGGCTAAGAACAGACAAGAACCTGACCCAGTCTGGCCCGATTATACCAGTTTCCTGGAGCAAGTCATATGTTTGTGACCTCTCAGACAAATACTCCGTTTTCCTTTATACTGGAATTGAATTGCAATGTGATTTTCCTCTACAATTTCCAGCAGATTTAGGAGGGCCTTATTTCAGCAAGTAGATGAATTGCTCCACTTTCAAAGAGAGCCGAGGCTCCCAGTAGTAGCCATTTTTCTTCCAAAGCATTTTTCTGCTTTTGGTGATCATGGGATTAACAGAAGATATTGAAAAGATTATCTTTTTTTAACACCCCATTGTGTCTCTGATGAGACTACAACATAGAGTTTGAGATATGACAATGGAAACTGAAATCCTGGTTCTTCAGGGCAGTCCTTTTACCAAAAAGGCATTGTGAAGATTTGAAAACAGTGACAGCTCAGTGACAGCTGCTGGTTTCCCACAAGTGAGAGTGCACCAAAACAGGGAGGTAGCCATCCAGACAGGCTAAAGCCATCATCTTCGAAAAAAGTTTCTTTTTCTATGGGCAGTTTTTATCTGGAGACAGATTGTAGCACTGAAGTTTGATCCCATCACATTTCACTGTGTTCTGTGCCACCTGTTTTTAAATTTCTTGTCTTCGTCTAGACCAGTTTCTCTAGTTTTTAACTTAGATTCATTAGTGTTAAGTTGCAATTCAAAAAGGGCTGTCAATGCATTGAATTATCCAATCAGAGGATGGTGTCAAGGTTTCATATCACAGGTGAACTCCGCTCAGTTCATGAGAACTGCCTGGCATGCTGGGTTGAAAAAGACTTATAGGTCAGCTCTGGACCCAGAAGGAAAGAATGTCATGATTAATTAGAAGTATCTACCTTGGAAGAGTGGGGGCTGTGGTGACCCTCTGGAGAAGCATTTCCCTCTCACACTGCAGACCTTACTTGTTAACTTTTCTGACTGAAACCCTCAAAACCCATTATTTTTTCTTTGCATCTTACAACACAGATAGAGTGTACCAAGTGAATAAAACTGAAAGTGAGCATCTTGTTATAAAAACATTGATATACCCATGTGGCAAAAATTCTGACAGTGTATAAAGTATAAGATGAAAAGTAAAATTCTCTCTCCTTTCTTCCTCCATATACGACTCCTGGAACCTCTCTTCAAAGTGGATGTTAACCAGTATTTGGATACCCTTCCAGAAAAATGTTGAAATAGGAATCAACTAAAAAATTACTCTTTGAGCATCTTGCAAGCTTCTAGGAGCTATGGAAATGAATAATATTGCTCCTGTCCTCAGGAAGCACACAATCTAGTTGATCAAAATAACGTGGTGAGGGGTGTAGAGGGCAGCTAAGAGGGAGCAGGGAAGCAGCATTTGAGCTGGGATGAGTCTGAAATCACTCCAGTGACCATGTTGCTATGGCAACTCTGTCTTCACTCTCAGATGTATTGACTTCAATGCAGAAAGCTAAATCCTTCTCCCCTCTGCTTTCTGCCAGAGGTGAACTAAGGACAGCCAAGGCCATCTGGCACAGGAGGCTCCAAGCTTGAGAACACAGGACAGCTGGACGGTGGTGGGTGGGAGGGAGGGCAGAAGCCATCTTGCTGTGCTCCCGGGCTGGAGGGGAAGACACCCTTGATCCCTCAGAGGCTATTTAGCCCTCTGTTTGGAAATAACTGCCTGAGATATGAGGTCTTCAGATTTGAGATACACTTGTGGAGTCTATGGAATATTCCTGGAAAGCATTCCTCTACAGAACCCCCTCCTCCCATCATGTGGAATTGGCCTCCTCTTTCCAGACCCCAACTGCCAAGATTTCTGCCAGCTCCAGGTGGTGACAGTTTTGCTTAGATTCTGGGTTTTCTGAGAGGACTTTAGGCCTTGGCACACCCAACTTTGTTCCTCTTCTAGATCAAGGAGTTTCCAATCTTCACTTCCTCAGAGCAGCTGAGAGGAGGAGAGTTAGCTGTAAGCCAGTTCACACACTGTCACCATGAGGATGTTCATGGCTTTGTAAACCTCAGAGGGATCATCACACGTGAGTACCAGAAATTACAGATTACTGATCTCAGCCCATTTTGGGGGATTTTTCCTCTTTCTTCTTTCTTCTTCTTTCTGTTTAACCACTTGGCACGTCTGAAGCTCTACCTTCTAAGAACAGTCTCTTTAGACTTAAGGAAGAGAAGACCCCTTCTGTAAGTACTTGTACAAGCCTGGTGTTGGCACATCCTGTGGTTCTGAAAAGGGCCACTTTTAATGCCATCTCAGTAAAGCCCAGGAGAGGAGTTTAACCTGTAGCTGGACTGGAAGAAATGTTTCTCTGTAGAGCATTTGGCTTGTTGATTCATTAGGAAGAAATACCACACAGGTTCAAAGTTTCTCCACCTCTTTTCTATCAAAACAAGCAAAATCCTCAGTAGATTCTCAATAATGGTTTAGTATAAATAAAATTTACAGTGTCCTCATGTTAAGTTCTGTTTGCTTAGGGATTTTGTTAGTGCACATATGTTGAAGTCCTACTATGAGAATTAGTCAATATTGAGACAGAGATATTTGTCTTACAGATATTCCACTCTAAACATCCTCCTAAAGCCCCCAACATAAAGGAGATCCAGCTCTGCTCATCTTTTTTCCTAGATGGATGCTTCCAACATGGAATACCTACTGTCCCTCCAGAGTGGAGCTGGGATCCTATGAAGGTGAAGAAGAGGGAAGTTTGCAAAATCAGAGTCCTGGGTACCCGTTAGAGAACACTTTATGCACAAAAATGGTGACTATAGGGATAAAGCTTAAAAGATGTTTCACGCTCTCTTCTGGCTCTCTGTTTTCACAATCATCTAAGAGGAAGATTGTGTTGCTTATGTTAGTGAGGCATTCCAGAGGGATTGGGCATAAATAAGTTTATAGGATCATGACACAAACTTGTATTCAACTGCATTCTTATCTTACAGGCATCTGTATTTCAAATATTCAAAACTGAACTAAGGATCTTTTCCTACACCCTCAAATATGCTGTACTCCCTCCTACCTTAGGGCCTTTGCACATAAAGGTTTTAACCTCCCTGTTTCCCCCTTAGTTCTGAGAAGCCTCTTCGATCTCAGATCAAAGGTCAGTTGCTAAGTGGGGTTCTCTGACGTTGCTAAGTCAGATCATCTTGCTGAAGTTCTCAGAGCTCCATGTACATTTCCTATATACTCCTTATCACAGTTTTTAATATATATTGTGATATTATTTAATTAATGTCTGTTTGCTTAAAAAAATTGACAGAAAATGCTTTGAGGGCAGGAGCACATCTGCTTAATTCAACAAGTAATATTGGTTATACAACTCATTAATTGCTACAGTTCTTTCAGATTGTGGCTTCTCTATAGGGTTGACCCTATGATATGCCTCTTTCTGTTAGCCCCTAGGTGGGAGTTGCTGCAGATGATGATATATGAAGTTGAATGAAATGAATTGCTATGCAAATAAATAGATCTTAATTATTTCTTGCAAATTTATAAAAATGAAAGTAACTAAACTATACTGTGTGTGGATGGATTGAAAACTGTTGGCTTTTCTGTAATCTTCCCCATGAGCGCCATATGCTTGTAATCACTTCCTCTGACCTAGTCACATGTATGCGTCTCATCCCATGATGAACCAAATAGTTCTGTATCACATTTTCTATCCACTGCCTCATTTAGCCATCCTGCAAGCATGAAACACTGTTCAAAACTGCAGCAGGGTGAAAATACATCTATGGATCCATGAAAATTTACAGCCATGACTACAGCATGATTCAAACTGAGTATATTACTATCAGAATAACACTGTATTATTTTGTCCAATGCCATTTCTATGACAGTCAGTCTTTTCCAGCATTACAAATTTCATAAGGGAATAAACTGCTTAGTCTTTTTGTAGGCTAAGAACAAGAAGAAATAATCCTGAGCCTTCAGCTTACTTGAAATATTATTACTTTTGAGTCTAACAAAAAGGACTGTCAATTCTTATATATTTCATCTTGATTATATTGCTGGAGATTGCTTACCTAGGTCCATGCCATTTTTTAAAAAAAATTACACTTTAGCTACCTATGTAATGAGGGAGATATACACTTAGCATTTTTCAGGCTTGTCTGATTATTATTTGTTGAATATATACATATGCACTTGCTCCCTTTCTTTGAGGTAGTAGAACTTCTGGTAGGATTGTTCACCTAATTTATGACATGCATTCCCTGATGCTGATAATAGGTTGATTATCAAGTCAGAGTATAATGCTTGGGTTATCTGTGAAGTAATTTTAGAAGCCATTTCAGTGAAACAATTCTACAGATAAAGAAGGATCTTGACAGAGGCATAAGTTGTCAGAGAGAAGCAGACACGGAACAGCCCTAGTGGTTATTCATGTGCAACTTCTGAGCAACATTTATTAAATTTGTTTTTATGTGGTTCAAAGCAGCTTGGTGTTTTGACCTCTCATTCTTGTTTTGGTTTATATTCCCAGAGTATATCTGTGTGCAGGGAAGTCATAATGCCGGGTTATCTGTGAGGGTAATTGCATGCACAAGAAGAACAAAACACTGGATTGATAGGACTCCTGATAATGCTAATTATCACTCCATCCCCTCCCCAGAGTTAGGGAACTCGTTTGATAATGTACCAGGCAAAGTACATAATCTTTTTCAGGCCCCTTGGAGATGGCTTCATAGTGTGAAGCTGTAACGAACTAAGAAGTAATGGAACAATTGGATTCTGTGACTTTAAAAATCTGACATTGGGAAGAAGTAAGTAAAATAAAGGGCAGTTTACTTAAACTTCCAGACTTGATTTTAGCCTCACCTGGAAATATAGGATCCATTTGGAGAAAATTATTTAAAGGGCTCCTTGGTGGGGAATTGTTCTTGAATACTTGACCAACAACATCTGCTTTGGTGATGAATGATATGAATTGTTCCTGAGACCTAGCCAGTCCAAAGAGCCACTGAGTCCTGGGCAGGTTGATTTTATGGAGAGCTAGCTGCAGAGGGATGATTGTATTTCAGACTTGACTCTGAACTTGGCCTCTTCTGTCCAGAGACAGCAAACCTGAGCATACCACTATCATACCTGCACCCAGAAAGGGCTGAGGAACAAGGCTCAGTGGGAAACTTCGAGAGGCCTTCCAGAGCCAGTGTCGTGGCTCCAGGGCAACTTCCCCTCTCACCAGCGCCCCCTCCCCCACCGTCCCCAAGCTCCTGCAGGCACTACAGGCCTCCCCCAGGCAAGCCCTCCTGGGCTGGCACTGCTCTGAGAAAACTGCCCCGCATTTGGTGTGGCCATTTCTTAACCCTCAGGCCACAGACAAAGACAAAGGTGTCAGGCTCATCTCTGGCTAATGATCAAACTCATTTTTTATTTTAGTTGATAGGAGTGAAGAATTAGTTTAAGGAGAAAAATCAAAGCCTTAGACACTTGGTTGTAAAGCTGATGACGATGCCAGTTGGAAATTATGTCTGGTGCAATTACACTGAGAAACATTATATACCACCTTCAGCTTCTGAAATTTGGAATATTAGCACAACCACATGTAAATGATGGCAAATCAGAGTTTTCTCACTTAGGTTCCTTTTGCTTTAATTTAATTATGCAAAGAAGTAACACAAAATTTTAAAATAAAAGTTTTGCCATATTTACTTCTGATTTTTTTAAACAATAAGAAAATACACATTAAAGATAAAGTTGAAATCCTGTTTTCCTTCCTCAGATTCCCCATTATAATCATTTTCTTCTCTGAGTTAATCACTATCAGGAATTTATAATGTGTTTCTCCACTCCAGTTTAAAGTGTCTTAAATACTTGTATGTAGTATTGTTTTGAATGGATTTAAAGTTTTACTTAAGCTGTATCATATTATTCATTCTATTTTTCAACTTGCTTTTTACATTCTGCATTATTCATTCATCCAACAAATAAGTATTTTGTGTCTACAATGTTCTGTGTACTATTTTAGGTGCTAAGGTTAGAGATTAATAAAAATTAACCTGCTCTTATGGAGTTTATATATTATTTGGAAAGAGTCAAACAAATAAAGGAGTAAAATATGTATTATGCCAGATGGTGATAATATTACAGAAAAAAATAAGAAAGGGGAATGCAGAGGGATAGGGTTAGGAGTCTGGATAAATGAGACGAGTCCTGAGGATGTCAAGGGTGACAAGAGTGGCCAGGTTGAGTGTTGCTTGGAAGTGAAAGGCAGGGAAGGAGACTCAGCCAGAGCACACGAGGTTCTGGGACTTCCTTCTGACTAAACCAGGTGGAGGTGTTATTAAGATCTATCTGTTGATATGTATGAACCTTGTTCATAGATGTAGACTACTGTAGAGCATTCCATCTTATAGGTAAACTACATTTTATTTATTTATTTCTTAATGGGTAACCATTTGACTGCTTCCATGTCTTTGTTCCTATTGCAGCACTGCTCTGAAAATTCTTGTTCACTTATCCTTGTACTCATGTGCAAGACTTTCCTTGGGCCTAGAAGTGGCATGGCTGACATTTTTGTCATGCTCACTTTCAGTTTGATCTTCACTGCTAAATTGTTCCCCAAAGTGCTTGTTCACATTCTCGCAGCAATGCACGAGTTAACATATACAATCACAAGCCATAGTTTCCTTACAGCCTTGTCATTGCTAGACATTATTAGACATGTTAATTTTTGAGCCTCTAATGGGTGCAAATAGGGGTTTATTGCTTTAATTTATCTCTCCATACTAATGAAGTTAAGCATTATTTTTTCTCATTTATTGGACATTACATTAACTGTTGTATAAATTAGCTTTCATTATTTTGCCTATTTTTACTCTCAGGTTGTTTGCCTTCTGAATGATTTACATCAGTTTCTTATATATCCTATATATGAAGCCTTTTAATATACTCTGCACATTTTTCCTCCTTGTTATTTATCTTTGTTTATTTTCTCCTTAATTATACCCAGGTTTTAATTTTTGGTATAGTCCAGTCCAGTAATCTTTTATTTTATACTTGGAAATTTCAATGTCTTCTTAAGAAATTCTTGGGGGAGACCTTCAACATGGCTGAGGAGTAAGACATGGAGATCGACTTCCTCCTCACAAATACATCAGAAATACATCTACATGGGGAACAACTCCTACAGAACACCTACTGAATGCTGGCAGAAGACCTCAGACTTCCTAAAAGGCAAGAAACTCCCCACGTACCTGGGTAGGGCAAAAGAAAAAAGAAAAAACAGAGACAAAAGAACGGGGATGGGACCTGCACAGCTGGGAGGGAGCTGTGAAGGAGGAAAAGTTTCTACACACTAGGAAGATCCTTCACTGGCGGAGACGGGGTAGGGGAGTGGGGGTGTAAGGGGTGGGGGGGAAGCTTCTAAGCCACGGAGGAGAGCGCAGCAACAGGGTGCAGAGAGCAAAAACGAGAGATTCCCACACAGAGGATCAGTGCTGACCAGCACTCACCAGCCTGAGAGGCTTGTCTGCTCACACGCCAGGGCAGGTGGGTGCTGGAAGCTGAAGCTCGGGCTTCGGAGGTCAGATCCCAGGGAGAGGACTGAGGTTGGCTGCGTGAACACAGCCTGAAGGGGGCTAGTGTGCCACAGCTAGCTGGTAGGGAGTTCAGGAGAAAGTCTACAACTGCCTAAGAAGAAAGAGACCATTGTTTCAGGGTGCGTGAGGAGAGGGGATTCAGAGCACCGCCTAAACGAGCTCCAGAGATGGGCGCAAGCCGCGGCTATCAGTGCAGACACCAGAGACAGGCATGAAACACTAAGGCTGCTGCTGCAGCCACCAAGAAGCCTGTGTGCAAGCACAGGTCACTCTCTCCACACCTCCCTTCCTGGGAGCCTGTGCAGCCCGCCCCTGCCAGGGTCCCGTGATGCAGGGACAACTTCCCCAGGAGAACACAAGGCACACCTCAGGCTGTTGCAATGCCACACCGGCCTCTGCCGCCGCAGGCTCACCCCGCATTCTACACCCCTCCCTCCCTGTGGCCAGAGTGAGCCAGAGCTCCCTAATCAGCTGCTACTTTAACCCCATCCTGTCTAAGTGAAGAACAGATGCCCTCAGGTGACCTACAAGCAGAGGCAGGGCCAAATCCAAAGTTGAAACCCAGGAACTGTGCAAACAAGGAAGAGAAAGGGAAATCTCTCCAAGCAGCCTCAGAAGCAGTGAATTAAATCTCCGGAATCAATTTGATGTACCCTGCATCTGTGAAATACCTGAATAGACAAGTAATCATCCCCAAATTGAGGTGGTGGATTTTGCAACCAATGATATACATATTTTTTTCCTTTTTCTCTTTTTGTGAGTGTGTTTGTGTATGCTTCTTTGTGTGATTTTGTCTGTATAGCTTTGTTTTTACCATTTGTCCTGGGTTCTGTCTGTCCATTTTGTTGTTGTTGTTGTTGTTAATTATAGTTTTTAGCACTTGTTATCATTGGTGGATTTGTTTTTTGGTTTCATTGCTCTCTTCTTCCTTTTTTCTTTTTTTTGAAATACTTTTGAATTTTTTGAATTTTTAATAATTATTTTTTCTTATTTTAATAACATTATTTTATTTTACTTTATTATTTGTTTCCTTCTTAATTTTTTTTTCCGGTTTCTTCTGAGCCGTGTAGCTAACAGAGTCTTGGAGCTCTGGCTGGGTGTCAGGCCTGTGCCTCTGAGGTGGGAGAGATATGTTCAGGATATTGATCCACCAGAGACCTCCCGGCTCCATGTAATATCAAATGGCGAAAGCTCTCCCAGAGATATCCATCTCAATGCTAAGACCCAGCTCCACTCAATGACCAGCAAGATACAGTACTGCACACCCTATGCCAAAAAACTAGAAAGACTGAAACACAACTCCACCCATTAGCAGGGAGGCTGCCTAAAACCATAATAAGGTCACAGACACCCCAAAACACAACACCAGATGTGGAACTGCCAACCAGAAAGACAGGATCCAGCCTCATCCACCAGAACACAGGCACTAGTCTCCTCCACCGGGAAGCCTACACAACCCACTGAACCAACCTTACCCACTGGGGGCAGACACCAAAAACAAAGGGAAATATGAACATGCAGCCTGCAAAATGGAGATGCCAAACACAGTAAGTTAAGCAAAATGAGAAGACAGAGAAACGCACAGCAGTTGAAGGAGCCAGGTAAACCCTCACCAGACCAAACAAATGAAGAGGAAATCGGTAGTCTACCTGAAAAAGAGTTCAGAGTAATGATAGTAAAGATGATCCAATATCTTGGAAATAGAATGGAGAAAATAAAAGAAACGTTTAACAAGGATGTAGAAGAACTAAAGAGCAAACAAAAAATGATGAACAACACAATAAATGAAATAAAAATTCTCTAGAAGTAAGCAATAGCAGAATAACTGAGGCAGAAGAATGGATAAGTGACCTGGAAGTTAAATAGTGGAAATACCTACTGCAGAGCAGAATAAAGAAAAAAGGATGAAAAGAATTGAGGACAGTCTCAGAGACCACTGGGACAATATTAAATGCACCAACATTCGTATTATATGGGTCTCAGAAGAAGAGGAGAAAAAGAAAGGAACTGAGAAAATATTTGAAGAGATTATAGTTGAAAACTTCCCTAATGAGGGAAAAGAAATAGTTAATCAAGTCCAGGAAGCACAGAGAGTCCCATACAGGATAAATCCAAGGAGAAACATGCCAAGACACATATTAATCAAACTATCAAAAATTAAATACAAAGAAAAAATATTAAAAGCAGCAAGGGAAAAACAGCAAATAACACACAAGGGAATCCCCATAAGGTAAACAGCTGATCTTTCAGCAGAAACTCTGCAAGCCAGAAGGGAGTGGCAGGACATATTTAAAGTGATGAAAGGAAAAAACCTACAACAAAGATTATTCTACCCAGCAAGGATCTCATTCAGATTCAATGGAGAAATTAAAATCTTTACAGACAAGCAAAAGCTAAGAGAATTCAGCACCACCAAGCCAGCTTTACGACAAATGCAAAAGGAATTTCTCTAGGCAGGAAACACAAGAGAAGGAAAAGACTTACAATAACAAACCCAAAACAATTAAGAAAATGGTAATAGGAACATACATATCAATAATTACCTTAAATGTAAATGGATTAAATGCTCCAACCAAAAGACATACACTGGCTGACTGGATACAAAAACAAGACCCGTATATATGCTGTCTACAAGACACCCACTTCAGACCTAGGGACACATACAGACTGAAAGTGAAGGGATGGAAAAAGATATTCCATGCAAATGGAAATCAAAAGAAAGTTGCAGTAGCAATTCTCATATCGGACAAAATAGACTTTGAAATAAAGACTATTACAAGAGACAAAGAAGGACACTACATAATGATCAAGAGATCAATCCAAGAAGACATAACAATTGTAAATATTTATGCACCCAACATAGGAGCACCTCAATACATAAGGCAAATGTTAACAGCCATAAAAGGGGAAATCAACAGTAACACAATCATAGTAGGGGACTTTAACAGCCCACTATAACCAATGGGCAGATCATCAAAAATGAAAATAAATAAGGAAACACAAGCTTTAAATGATACATTAAACAAGATGGACTTAATTAATATTTATAGGACATTCCATCCAAAAACAACAGGATACACTTTCTTCTCAACTGCTAATGGAACATTCTCCAAGATAGATTATATCTATCACAAATCACAAATCAAGCCTTGGTAAATTTAAGAAAAATGAAATTGTATCAAGAATCTTTTCCAACCACACGCTATGAGACTAGATATCAATTATAGGAAAAAATCTGTAAAAAATACAAACCCATGGAGGTTAAACAATACACCACTTAATAACCAAGAGATCACTGAGGAAATAAAAAAATACCTATAAACAAATGACAATGAAAACAAGAAGACCCAAAACCTATGGGATGCAGCAAAAGCAGTTCTAAGAGGGAAATTTATAGCAATAAAATTCTACCTCAAGAAACAAGAAACACCTCAAATAAACAACCTAAACGTATACCTAAAGCAATTAGAGAAAGAAGAACAAAAATACCCTAAAGTTAGCAGAGGGAAAGAAATCATAAGGATCAGATCAGAAATAAATGAAAAAGAAATGAAGGAAACAATTGCAAAGATCAATAAAACTAAAAGCTGCTTCTTTGAGAAGAAAAACAAAATTGATAAACAATTAGCCAGACACATCAAAAAAAAAAGGGAGAAGATTCAAATCAATAGAATTAGAAATGAAAAAGAAGAAGCAACAACTGACACTGCAGAAATACAAAGGAACATGAGAAATTACTACAAGCAACTATATGCCAATAAAATGGGCAATCTGAAAGAAATGGACAAATGTTTAGAAAAGCACAACCTTTCAAGACTGAACCAGGAAGAAATAGAAAATATAAACAGACCAATCACAAGCACTGGAATTAAGACTGTGATTAAAAATCTTCCAACAAACAAAAGCCCAGGACCAGATGGCTTCACAGGTGAATTCTATCAAACATTTACAGAAGAGCTAACATGTATCCTTCTCAAAATCTTCCAAAATATAGCAGAGGGAGGAGCACTCCCAAACTCATTCTATGAGGCCCCCAACACCCTGATACCAAAACCAGACAAAGATGTCACAAAGAAAGAAAACTACAGGCCAATATCACTGATGAACATAGATGCAAAAATCCTCAACAAAATACTAGCAAACAGAATCCAACAGCACATTAAAAGGATCATACACCATGATCAAGTGGCATTTATCCCAGGAAGACAAGGATTCTTCAATATACGCAGATCCATAAATGTGATACACTATATTAACAAATTGAAGGATAAAAACCATATTATCATCTCAATAGATGCAGAAAAAGCTTTCCACAAAATTCAGGAACCAATTATGATAAAAACCCTCCAGAGAGTAGGCATAGAGGGAACTTACCTCAACATAATAAAGGCCATATATTGACAAACCCACAGCCAACATCGTTCTCAACTGTGAAAAACTGAAAGCCTTTCCACTAAGATCAGGAACAAGACAAGGTTGTCCACTCTCACCACTATTATTCAACATAGTTTTGGAAGTTTTAGCCACAGCTAAATCATAGAAGAAAAAGAAATAAGAGGAATCCAAATCAGAAAAGAAGAAGTAAAGCTGTCACTGTTTGCAGATGACATGATACTATACATAGAGAATCCAAAAGATGCCACCAGAAAACTACTAGAGCTAATCAATGAATTTGGTGAAGTTGCAGGGTACAAAATCAATGCACAGAAACCTCTTGCATTCCTATACACTAATGGTGAAAAATCCGAAAGAGAAATTAAGGAAACACTCCCATTTACCATTGCAACAAAAAGAATAAAATACCTAGGGATAAACCTACCTAGGGAGACAAAAGACCTGTATGCAGAAAACTATAAGACACTGATGAAAGAAATTAAAGATGATACAAACAGTTGTAGAGATATACCATCTTCTTTGATTGAAAGAATCAACATTGTGAAAATGACTATACTACACAAAGCAATCTACAGATTCAATGCAATCCCTCTCAAACTACCAATGACATTTTTCACACAACTAGAACAAAAAATTTCACAATCTGTATGGAAACATAAAAGACACTGATTAGCAAAAGCAGTTTTGAGAAAGAAAAACAGACCTGGAGGAATCAGGCTCCCAGACTTCAGACTATACTACAAAGCTACAGTAATCAAGACAATATAATACTGACACAAAAAGAGAAATATAGATGAATGGAACAGGATAGAAAGTCCAGAGATAAACCCACGCACATATGGTCACCTTATTTTTCATAAAAGAGGCAAGAATATACAATGGAGAAAAGACAGCCTCTTCAATAAGTGGTGCTGGTAAAACTGGACAGCTATATGTAAAAGAATGAAATTAGAATGCTCCCTAGCACCATACACAAAAATAAACTCAAAATGGATTAAAGACCTAAATGTAAGGGCAGACACTATAACACTCTTAGAGGAAAACTTTGGCAGAACACTCTATTACATAAATCACAGCAAGATCCTTTTGACACACCTCCTAGAGAAATGGAAATTAAAACAAAACAAAAAAATGGGACCTAACGAAATTTAAAAGCTTTGCACAGCAAAGGAAACCATAAACAAGATGAAAAGAGAACCCTCAGAACGGGAGAAAATATTTGCAAATGAAGCAACTGACAAAGGATTAATCTCCAAAATATACAAGCAGCTCATGCAGCTCAATATCATAAAAACAAACAACCCAGTACAAAAGTGGGAGGAAGAACTAAATAGGCATTTCTCCAAAGAAGATATACAGATTGCCAGCACACACATGAAAGAATGCTCAACAACACTAATCATCAGAGAAATGCAATTCAAAACTACACTGAGGTATTACCTCACACCAGTCAGAATGGCCATCATCAAAAAATCTACCAACAATCAATGCTGGAGAGGGTGTGGAGAAAAGGGAACCCTCTTGCACTGTTGGTGGGAATGTCAACTGATACAGCTACTATGGAAAACAGTATGGAGGTTCCTTAAAAAACTAAAAATAGAACTACCATACGACCCAGCAATCCCACTACTGGGCATATACCCTAAGAAAACCATAATTCAAGAAGAGTCATGTACCATAATGTTCATTGCAGCTCTATTTTCGATAGCCAGAACATGAAAGCAACCTAAGTGTCCATCAACAGATGAATGGATAAAGAAGATATGGCACATATATACAATGGAATATTACTCAGCCATAAAAAGAAACGAAATTGAGTTATTTGTAGTGATGTGGATGGACCTAGAGTTTGTCATACAGAGTGAAGTAAGTCAGAAAGAAAAACAAAAACCATATGCTAACACATATATATGGAATCTAGAAAAAAAATGGTTATGAAGAACCTAAGGGCAGGACAGGAAAATAAATGCAGATGTAGAGAATGGACTTGAGGACATGGGGAGGGGGAAGGGTAAGCTGGGATGAAGTGCGAGAGTGACATGGACTTATATATACTACCATATGTAAAATAGATAGTGGGAAGCAGCCACATATCACAGGGAGATCAGCTCGGTGCTTTGTGACTACCTAGAGAGTTGGGATAGAGAGGATGAGAGGGAGACGCAAGAAGGAGGAGATATGGGGATATATTTACATGTATAGCTGATTCACTTTGTTATAAAGCAGAAACTAACACACCATTGTAAAACAATTATACTTCAATAATGATGTTAAAAAAAATACATCCCCTAAAAAATAAAATAAATTAAAAATTTTAAAAGAAACTCTTTTATATTCCTATGTCACAAAGATATTCTTATCTCTCTATCATTCAAGGTTTGATTTACATATTTGTGATGGTAGTGGATGCTGTGGTGCAGAGCCTAGAGTCTATCTTAAGGGTATTCTCCCATCTGCCAGAAGCATTGTCTTCTGACAGCTCAGTCTGTCTCCCCAAATTATCCTCAGCCAAAGGGACTTGTCTTGCTCAAGATTCAGGTCCCTCTTCAGAGACAGCCATGTATTCTATTACTAGTTCATACAGAAGGACAAAAATCTGGCTACTGGACTCAATTTGGGACTTCTCTAAAGGACTGGTCCAACTTCCAAGTTCTCTGTGGGGTGGATTTAGGCCACTGCTGCAACTTCTCTTTCTGCCCAATTTTGTTTCCTTACCTCCTTTATCCAAATTACTCACCAATAAACCAGCTGTTTGCTAATTTCCATTTCAGAATCTGTTTTCCAGAGAACCTGATCTGTGACAATTGGCACAAGAAGTGGTCTTAGGAAACAGATATTAAAATGGATTTTGGAGCTGAATTACCCACTCCTGGCTGACAATGATGTCATATGTCATAGATGAAATAATGATAAACCTTGGCACATGGTAGCCTAGTGACTCTTAAAACATATGACTCCTCTAATGGCCTTTGTGACATGCATTCTCTCCTTATGCCCAGGGCCTTCTCCTTGTACCCCCCTTAGATAATACCCTTGGGAAGCTTACCAAAACCCCCACTCTTTTTGTTTTGAATTGGCAGTATATAAAGAGATTCTCAGCTTTTGCAGTTGCAAGGCAGGTCCACAGTTTAAAAATAAGAATAGTGGAGCTCCAAAGAAAGTTGAATTCTTAACCCTGAAAAGTCTGCTACACCAAATTCAGGGCAGAGTTTGGGAAGGTCGGACTCTAAGACTTGGGTTAATGCACTCAAAAATTTTGAATCCTTAGATTCTCCTGAACAAAAATCCTAGGCATGAATAAGCCACCCATTCCTTGCTGTTAGTCAAGTGCTTCTTGTTTACATTAAGGTTATGCAGAGGCCTTTCCATCGCAAGACAACAATTGCCCTCCTTACAAGCGCATCCTTTGACTATCATATCAGTTACTAGGGTTAAGTCATAACATGATGTGGCCAGGGAAGTACTGAGCATGCTGAGGGAAGGACAGGATCACACCTAAGAGCTACAGGATCTATTCAGCGTGTTCCAACAGGAGATGGGAATGTGGTTTTGGACTATAACATCTTGAGGATTCTAGGTTAAAGAAGATGGAGTATAAAGTCAGATAAGGGAGACTTCAGTGATATGGGAACAGCTACCCATGATCAAAGCTTTTTTTTTTTCTTTTTAACATCTTTATTGGAGTATAATTGGTTTACAATGGTGTGTTAATTTCTGCTTCATAACAATGTGAATCAGATATACATATACATATATCCCCATATTTCCTCCCTCTTGCGTCTCCCTCCCACCCTCCCTATCCCACCCCTGTAGGTGGTCACAAAGCACCTAGCAGATCAAAGCTTTAACACCCTGATGAGGACCCAGGAGTCAGCATTAACACGTGGTTCAGATGACTTCTGAAAACTTGGAGAAAGTGAAATGCCAGCATCATTGCAGGTGGTGGAAGACTGGAGTAAAAGATGTGAGCAGGCTAGAGAGGAGATCCTACATACAGTGGAAAAATATCACACAAGGCTGGACACTCCACCAGCAATTATGTTCCACGGGAGTGTCCAGAATATACTTTATCAAAGCAATAAGGAATGCACTTGTAAGAGAGGCCAAAATAATGTTGAAAAGCTTAGTGGTGGCTGTCCTCTGTAGACCAAGTCTGATGGTAGGACCAGGCTCCTTGATAGCAAAGGAGATTGTATGATCCCCAAATAATTAGAGGTCAGGTGGGAGTGCTCAAGAATCAGAAGCAAGATGGAAGCAATTGTAATGTGTGAGAATGTTACAATATTTGTGTCACATGCAGGACTTTATTCAGCACCGTTATACAGACTTATAGACTGTTTTAACCATTTGGCAGGGATTCTGCATACAACTGTGTCAAACTAAGGAGGTGCAACAATAGGCATGTGACCACAAGATCCACAGGTCCTATTACATACTACACCAGTCAGCAGCTACACTACACCACTCAGCAGCTTCCAGAGCACTTAGAAATGAGGGTCTAAATTACTCCCCTATGTGGTGCTGGCTCAGAGCAGAGGGAGTGAAGAATGAGTAGTAGAGGATGGAGAGGATGAGTATTTGTGTGGCCACTAGACAAGGTACAGCAGTGGAGGGCCTCCTTATAAGTATCCCCAAGAGAAGAGACCCATAAGAATCCTGAAGGAGTTCTTCCCAACGGAGTGAACTTATCCAAAGCAATCCTATCTGAGCAGCGTGAGGGATGGACTGAAGTGACTACTACAGTACACTTCCAGATCTCCCTTAAACCACAAGGCACACGCTTCTGGGAGTTTTGCCTGATGAAGTTTCAAAGCTGGATCCCTCCACAGGAATTGTTCTCAGTCAGAGGATGCTTCTCCCTAGAAGAGTCCTCCCCTTCCTGGGGGCAGCCTGCTTCTCAGTTGAGGATGTCTCTGCAGAGCCCTCAAAGTTTCCTGTGAGATTAGCTGAAACCTATTGCAACTGAATCACAGTTTAATTTCTATCTCTGTCCAATTCTTGTTCTCTCAGTCCCGTGAGCACTCCCCAGTAAACCTCCTGCATACAAATTTGAGAGCTGCTTTCTGGGAAAACTGATCTACAACAAGATCTTAATTTAGCATTTATTTTTGTGTGGTGTGTTAAAAGGATCTAATATTATTTTATTCCATACAGAAAGTTTAGTGCTCCAAAGGTATTTACTGGTAAATCTATTGAAAGATGAAAAGGCCCATTGATGTGTAATATCAGCACTATTA